>NC_052147.1:3222253-3338806 GCF_902713615.1 Scyliorhinus canicula
TCCCCCGCCCACTCCCCCCCTCCCCCCACTCCCCCTTCCCCCCAACTCCCCCTCCCCCTCCCCCCACTCCCCCCTCCCCCACTCCCCCTTCCCCCCCACTCCCCCTTCCCCCCACTCTCCCTCCCTCCATTCCCCCTCCCCCCACTCCCCCTCCCCCCCACTCTCCCTCCCCCTCCCCCTCCCTCCATTCCCCCTCCCCCCACTTCCCCTTCCTCCCACTCTCCCTCCATGACTCCCCCCACCCCCTCCCCCTCCCCCCACTCTCCCTCCATGATTTACGATTACACCATGACTGATCTGTGCCTAAATTTAATTGACCCGCCGAACGATTGATTCCGGCTGCCAGATGATCCCAAGTCAGCCCATGGTGCAGTTTTCATTTTGAGTGAGAGGGTCCGTGGGGGCTGCCGTTTCAGTTCTGCTTCTAATTCTTTAAAATCTATTCATTCATCAGAATCTTCAAAGTCAGGTTAATTCGCAGATTGAAACCTGCCAAGTGCTCCGGAGCAGAGAGAGCGAGATCGGTGTCACATTGGATCCATGGGATCACCATGCAGTGCGCGCTGTTGCCCTGGGTCACATACGGCGATGCCAGGAGATCAGCCTGCAGGCCCAGGCTGCAGAGCAGGCCCTCCGAGCTCTGGATGGATTCCTGCAGCTAATGCGCGGGATGGAGGAAGAGGGGGATAGTGTGTTGGAGGGAGCGGTGCAGGCTGCTACAGCGAGGTTGGAGAAGGAAGAGGGGAGCAGGCTCCTGTGGGGCACCGCCCTGGACTTGGATAAAACATTGACTGCGGCCCAGATTTACCTGATGGACGGAGTTTCGGAGAAAAGGATCTGCTGCCGTGATCTTGCTCTGTCGCTGGGCTGCCAAACGGGGGGTGTTGGGCTGGGACTGCAAAGGCAGGAGAGCGTGACACAGGAAGAATTACAGAAAGCATTCCGCATCAGGCAAAGCCGTCTTGTCAGCGACCTGCAGCAAATCCAAACCAGAGCCGGAGAAAGCGGATTAAGTGAAGCCACTCTCCCTGGAGTGCAGCAGAGGTTAGTAGAGACTCGGACAACCCTTGGGTGTTGGACTGGTCACACAACCTCTACCTGTCTACCTCTCTTCATACCACGATGCTAACCAGAAATTTGAAATGGTTCCGTGGGACTGATGGTGAATTGTTGGAAACAATGATTATCCCCCATCTAATCATTAGGGGACGAGAACCACAGCTACAAGTGAGGACAGAATGATTGTACAGGTGAAAAGAAGGGTAGATCTCAGAGGGGTTTTTACTTTTCAGAGTTCAATATTATTTGTCAGATTTTAGACTATTGAACCAACAACAGCAACTTGTATTTACAGAGTCCCTTTAACCTAATTAAACATCCCAAGGTGTGAGACAAGAATATTATTGAGCACAATTTATCACAGAGCCACATTAGCTAATATTAGGACATGGACAAACGCTGGGCTAAAGAGACAGATTATAAAGAGCATCTTACAGGAGCAGAGTGGAGAGATGGAGAGGTTTGGGAAAGGAATTCCAGAGATTGGGACCCAGGCAGCTCGAGGCACGGCCAATGGTGGAACGAATAAAACCAAGAGACCAGAATTAGAGAGCATAGGGATCTCGGAGAGGGGTGGAGATTGCAGAGATGGACAGGGAAGGATTGGAAAACAAGGATGAGAATTTTTAAGTTGAGATGTTTCCGAACCATGTTCAATTGTTCTAAAATGATCAATAAATAAATAATCTTTATTGTCACAAGTAGGTTTACGTTAACACTGCAATTAAATCACTGTGAAAATCCCCTAGTCGCCACATTCCGGCACCTGTTCGGAATCACAAAGGGAGAATTCAGAATTCTCAGCTGGTACTGCGTGAATCAGTGCCAAGGTGGAAGATAGCAAAGGAGGATTAAAGTATCGGCGGGTTAACATTAAAAAAATCAAATGCAATTTGTAAGAATCTAGTCTTGGTTAGTGTCGATATGATGTGGAGATGCCGGCGTTGGACTGGGGTGAGCACAGTAAGAAGTCTGACACAACCAGGTTAAAGTCCAACAGGTTTGTTTCAAACACTAGCTTTCGGAGCGCTGCTCCTTCCTCAGGTATTCACTCTTCATTCACCTGAGGAAGGAGCAGTGCTCCGAAAGCTAGTGTTTGAAACAAACCTGTTGGACTTTATCCTGGTGTTGTCAGACTTCTTACTGAACATTGGTTAGTGCAGGTGGATCATTAAAGGTCAGCAAAGGGAGGATGGTAAATGGGACTCAGTGAGCATAAGGACACAGGCAGCAGAGTTTTGGATGCAGGCAAATTTACAGAAACTTTAGAATCAGAGGATCAGACAACGCAGAGGCCATTCGCCCATCACGCCTGTGCTAGCTCATTGAGAAGACATCAATTAGTCCCAACTGCCTACTCTTTCTCCATAGATCTGCAACATTTTCTTTTTCAAGTATTTATTCAATTCCCTTTTAAAAGTTATGACTTAATGTGTGTCACCCAGACGGTGCATTCCAAATCATAGCCACTGGCTACCTAAACCAGACGGTGCATTCCAAATCATAGCCACTGGCTACCTAAACCAGACGGTGCATTCCAAATCATAGCCACTGGCTACCTAAACCAGACGGTGCATTCCAAATCATAGCCACTGGCTACCTAAACCAGACGGTGCATTCCAAATCATAGCCACTGGCTACCTAAACCAGACGGTGCATTCCAAATCACAGCCACTGGCTACCTAAACCAGACAGTGCATTCCAAATCATAGCCACTGGCTACCTAAACCAGACGGTGCATTCCAAATCATAGCCACTGGCTACCTAAACCAGACGGTGCATTCCAAATCATAGCCACTGGCTACCTAAACCAGACGGTGCATTCCAAATCATAGCCACTGGCTACCTAAACCAGACGGTGCATTCCAAATCATAGCCACTGGCTACCTAAACCAGACGGTGCATTCCAAATCATAGCCACTGGCTACCTAACCCAGACGGTGCATTCCAAATCATAGCCACTGGCTACCTAAACCAGACGGTGCATTCCAAATCATAGCCACTGGCTACCTAAACCAGACGGTGCATTCCAAATCATAGCCACTGGCTACCTAAACCAGACGGTGCATTCCAAATCATAGCCACTGGCTACCTAAACCAGACGGTGCATTCCAAATCATAGCCACTCTCTATCTAAACCAGACGGTGCATTCCAAATCATAGCCACTGGCTACCTAAACCAGACGGTGCATTCCAAATCATAGCCACTCACTACCTAAACCAGACGGTGCATTCCAAATCATAGCCACTCACTACCTAATCCAGACGGTGCATTCCAAATCATAGCCACTCACTACCTAAACCAGACGGTGCATTCCAAATCATAGCCACTGGCTACCTAAACCAGACGGTGCATTCCAAATCATAGCCACTGGCTACCTAAACCAGACGGTGCATTCCAAATCATAGCCACTGGCTACCTAAACCAGACGGTGCATTCCAAATCATAGCCACTGGCTACCTAAACCAGACGGTGCATTCCAAATCATAGCCACTGGCTACCTAAACCAGACGGTGCATTCCAAATCATAGCCACTGGCTACCTAAACCAGACGGTGCATTCCAAATCATAGCCACTGGCCACCTAAACCAGACGGTGCATTCCAAATCATAGCCACTGGCTACCTAAACCAGACGGTGCATTCCAAATCATAGCCACTGGCTACCTAAACCAGACGGTGCATTCCAAATCATAGCCACTGGCTACCTAAACCAGGCGGTGCATTCCAAATCATAGCCACTGGCTACCTAAACCAGACGGTGCATTCCAAATCATAGCCACTGGCTACCTAAACCAGACGGTGCATTCCAAATCATAGCCACTGGCTACCTAAACCAGACGGCGCGTTCCAAATCATAGCCACTGGCTACCTAAACCAGACGGTGCATTCCAAATCATAGCCACTGGCTACCTAAACCAGACGGTGCATTCCAAATCATAGCCACTGGCTACCTAAACCAGACGGTGCATTCCAAATCATAGCCACTGGCTACCTAAACCAGACGGTGCATTCCAAATCATAGCCACTGGCTACCTAAACCAGACGGTGCATTCCAAATCATAGCCACTGGCTACCTAAACCAGACGGTGCATTCCAAATCATAGCCACTGGCTACCTAAACCAGACGGTGCATTCCAAATCATAGCCACTGGCTACCTAAACCAGACGGTGCATTCCAAATCATAGCCACTGGCTACCTAAACCAGACGGTGCATTCCAAATCATAGCCACTCACTACCTAAACCAGACGGTGCATTCCAAATCATAGCCACTGGCTACCTAAACCAGACGGTGCATTCCAAATCATAGCCACTGGCTACCTAAACCAGACGGTGCATTCCAAATCATAGCCACTGGCTACCTAAACCAGACGGTGCATTCCAAATCATAGCCACTGGCTACCTAAACCAGACGGTGCATTCCAAATCATAGCCACTGGCTACCTAAACCAGACGGTGCATTCCAAATCATAGCCACTCACTACCTAAACCAGACGGTGCATTCCAAATCATAGCCACTGGCTACCTAAACCAGACGGTGCATTCCAAATCATAGCCACTGGCTACCTAAACCAGACGGTGCATTCCAAATCATAGCCACTGGCTACCTAAACCAGACAGTGCATTCCAAATCATAGCCACTGGCTACCTAAACCAGACGGTGCATTCCAAATCACAGCCACTGGCTACCTAAACCAGACAGTGCATTCCAAATCATAGCCACTGGCTACCTAACCCAGACGGTGCATTCCAAATCATAGCCACTGGCTACCTAATCCAGACGGTGCATTCCAAATCATAGCCACTGGCTACCTAAACCAGACGGTGCATTCCAAATCATAGCCACTGGCTACCTAAACCAGACGGTGCATTCCAAATCATAGCCACTGGCTACCTAAACCAGACGGTGCATTCCAAATCATAGCCACTCTCTATCTAAACCAGACGGTGCATTCCAAATCATAGCCACTGGCTACCTAAACCAGACGGTGCATTCCAAATCATAGCCACTCACTACCTAAACCAGACGGTGCATTCCAAATCATAGCCACTGGCTACCTAAACCAGACGGTGCATTCCAAATCATAGCCACTGGCTACCTAACCCAGACGGTGCATTCCAAATCATAGCCACTGGCTACCTAAACCAGACGGTGCATTCCAAATCATAGCCACTGGCTACCTAAACCAGACGGTGCATTCCAAATCATAGCCACTGGCTACCTAAACCAGACGGTGCATTCCAAATCATAGCCACTGGCTACCTAAACCAGACGGTGCATTCCAAATCATAGCCACTGGCTACCTAAACCAGACGGTGCATTCCAAATCATAGCCACTGGCTACCTAAACCAGACGGTGCATTCCAAATCATAGCCACTGGCTACCTAAACCAGACGGTGCGTTCCAAATCATAGCCACTGGCTACCTAAACCAGACGGTGCATTCCAAATCATAGCCACTGGCTACCTAAACCAGACGGTGCATTCCAAATCATAGCCACTCTCTATCTAAACCAGACGGTGCATTCCAAATCATAGCCACTGGCTACCTAAACCAGACGGTGCATTCCAAATCATAGCCACTCACTACCTAAACCAGACGGTGCATTCCAAATCATAGCCACTGGCTACCTAATCCAGACGGTGCATTCCAAATCATAGCCACTGGCTACCTAAACCAGACGGTGCATTCCAAATCATAGCCACTGGCTACCTAAACCAGACGGTGCATTCCAAATCATAGCCACTGGCTACCTAAACCAGACGGTGCATTCCAAATCATAGCCACTGGCTACCTAAACCAGACGGTGCATTCCAAATCATAGCCACTGGCTACCTAAACCAGACGGTGCATTCCAAATCATAGCCACTGGCTACCTAAACCAGACGGTGCATTCCAAATCATAGCCACTGGCCACCTAAACCAGACGGTGCATTCCAAATCATAGCCACTGGCTACCTAAACCAGACGGTGCATTCCAAATCATAGCCACTGGCTACCTAAACCAGACGGTGCGTTCCAAATCATAGCCACTGGCTACCTAAACCAGACGGTGCATTCCAAATCATAGCCACTGGCTACCTAAACCAGACGGTGCATTCCAAATCATAGCCACTGGCTACCTAAACCAGACGGTGCATTCCAAATCATAGCCACTGGCTACCTAATCCAGACGGTGCATTCCAAATCATAGCCACTGGCTACCTAAACCAGACGGTGCATTCCAAATCATAGCCACTGGCTACCTAAACCAGACGGTGCATTCCAAATCATAGCCACTGGCTACCTAAACCAGACGGTGCATTCCAAATCATAGCCACTGGCTACCTAAACCAGACGGTGCATTCCAAATCATAGCCACTGGCTACCTAAACCAGACGGTGCATTCCAAATCATAGCCACTGGCTACCTAAACCAGACGGTGCATTCCAAATCATAGCCACTGGCTACCTAAACCAGACGGTGCATTCCAAATCATAGCCACTGGCTACCTAAACCAGACGGTGCGTTCCAAATCATAGCCACTGGCTACCTAAACCAGACGGTGCGTTCCAAATCATAGCCACTCACTACCTAAACCAGACGGTGCATTCCAAATCATAGCCACTGGCTACCTAAACATCTAATTTTCATTCACCTTTTCCTCGTGTCATCTCTGGCTCTTTTCTCACTATCCTCTGGTTAACGAGCCTCCTGCCTGTGGAGACAGTTTCTCATTAACTTAGTTAAAGCCATTCAGAATTTTCACAATTTCTTTCAAATCTCCTGCTGGTTTGATGGTTACATTTTGTGGAAGATGATTGATTGAATCGTGA
The DNA here is from genome assembly GCF_902713615.1 of Scyliorhinus canicula. Classification (NCBI taxonomy): domain Eukaryota; kingdom Metazoa; phylum Chordata; class Chondrichthyes; order Carcharhiniformes; family Scyliorhinidae; genus Scyliorhinus; species Scyliorhinus canicula. The sequence continues at coordinate 3,229,132 of NC_052147.1, forward strand.
CTCTGTGATGTGCAGGCTGCGGTCTCTGAATGATCTGAATATGGAGCTGCAGTCAAAGGCAGACGAGCTGGCTGAGCTGAGGGAGATGACCGAGCAGCTGGCCTGGGTGAGCTCCACGCTCGGTGGGGATGCTCAGGAGGAGCTTCGTGTAACCGAGCAGGTTTGGGAAGAGACAGAGAGGAACATTCAGGATTGGTGAGTGGGCCGTTTCCAACTATCCCCCTTTGTGAATTAGTGAATTATAGAATTTACAGTGCAGAAGGAGGCCATTCGGCCCATCGAGTCTTCACCGGCTCTTGGAAAGAGCACCCTACCCAAGGTCAACACCTCCACCCTATCCCCATAACCCAGTAACCCCACCCAACACTAAGGGCAATTTTGGACACTAAGGGCAATTTATCACGGCCAATCCACCTAACCTGCACATTTTTTGACTGTGGGAGGAAACCGGAGCACCCGGAGGAAACCCACGCACACACGGGGAGGATGTGCAGACTCCACACAGACAGTGACCCAAGCCGGAATCGAACCTGGGACCCTGGAGCTGTGAAGCGATTGTGCTATCCACAATGCTACCGTGCTGCCCACAATGTTCATTCCAGAGAGATATGGAGTAAGAAAACCAAGATGTTTATAAAACACAGCCTCAGCCTGAACTGAAGCAACGTGAACAATACTAATAACAACGCAGCATAAAAGGCTGCTAAATGTGATAATGATGCCGGCAGCAGAAGGAGAGGCGGAGATTGTGGTGGCATTGGATGCGGAGAAGGCCTTTGACAGGGTTGAGTGGGGGTACTTGTGGGAGGTGTTGGAGAGGTTCGGGTTTGGGGAGGGGTTTATTAAATGGGTGAGGTTGCTGTAGGAGGCCCCGATGGCGAGTGTAGCGACAAATGGGAGGAGGTCCGAGTACTTCAGGCTCTACCGTGGGACAAGGCAGGGGTGCCCCCTGTCCCCCTTGCTTTTTGTGCTGGCAATTGAGCCTCTTGCCATGGCTCTCAGGGAGTCGAGGAGGTGGAGGGGTTTGGTGCGAGGGGGGAGGAGCACCGAGTGTCGCTGTATGCGGACGACTTGCTGCTGTATGTAGCAGACCCAGTGGGGGGAATGCCGGAGGTGATGGAGATTCTTGCTGAGTTTGGGAGTTTCTCGGGATATAAATTGAACCTGGGCAAGAGCGAGCTGTTTGTTGTACACCCGGGAGATCAGGAGGAGGGGATTGGTAGGCTCCCGCTAAAGAGGGCAGTGAGGAGTTTTAGGTACCTGGGGGTTCAGGTGGCTAGGAGCTGGGGGACTCTGCACAAGCTCAATTTTACTAGGTAGGTGGAGCAGATGGAGGAGGAATTTAAAAGGTGGGACATGCTGCCGTTGTCGTTGGCGGGTAGAGTACAGTCCGTTAAAATGACGGTGCTCCCGAGATTTTTGTTTTTGTTTCAGTGCCTCCCCATTTTCGTTCCGAGGGCCTTTTTAGGAGGGTGAACAACAGCATTCTGGGATTTGTTTGGGCGCACGGGACTCCGAGGGTGAGGAGGGTCTTTTTGGAGCGAGGCAGGGATAGAGGGGGGCTGGCGCTGCCCAACCTCTCTGGGTGCTATTGGGCGGCTAACGTCTCGATGGTACGTAAGTGGGTAATGGATGGGGAGGGGGCAGCATGGAAACGGATGGAGATGGCGTCCTGTGGAGGCACGAGTCTGAAGGCACTGGTAACGGCTCCGTTGCTGCTCCCTCCAACGAGGTACACTACGAGCCCGGCGGTGGCGGCTACCCTCAAAATTTGGGGGCAGTGGAGGTGACACAGGGAGGAAGTGGGGGGCTCGGTGGAGGCCCCGCTGCGGGGGAACCACTGGTTTATCCCAGGGAACATGGATGGCGGGTTCCTGGGGTGGCACAGGGCGGGCATTAGGAAGTTGGGAGACCTGTTCATTGACGGGAGGTTTGCGAGCCTGGGTGAACTGGAGGAGAAGTTTGAGCTCGCCCCGGGGAATATGTTCAGGTACCTTCAGGTCAAGGCGTTTGCTAGGCGGCAGGTGGAGGGGTTCCCTTCACTGCCCCCGCGGGGGGTAAGGGATAGGGTGCTTTCGGGGTGTGGGTCGGGGATGGGAAGGTGTCTGACATCTACCAGGTGATGCAGGAGGTGGAGGAGGCGTCGGTAGAGGAGCTGAAGGCTAAGTGGGAGGTGGAGCTGGGGGAACAGATTGAGGAGGGGACATGGGCGGACGCCCTGGAGAGGGTGAACTCCTCCTCTTCATGTGCGAGGCTTAGCCTCATCCAGTTCAAGGTGCTGCACCGGGCCCACATGTCCGGGTCTAGGATGAGTAGGGGGCGAAGACAGGTGTGTCAGGTGCTTGGGGAGTCCAGCGAACCATGCCCATATGTTCTGGGCATGCCCGGCACTGGAGGAGTTCTGGAGGGTGGCGAGGACGGTGTCGAGGGTGGCAGGATCCAGGGTCAAGCCAGGCTGGGGACTCGCGATTTTTGGGGTTGGGGTGGAGCCGGGAGTGCAGGAGGCGAAAGAGGCCGATGTTTTGGCCTTTGCGTCCCTAGTAGCCCGGCGGAGGATCTTGCTGCAGTAGAAAGATGCGAGACCTTCGAGCGTGGAGACCTGGATCAATGACATGGCGGGATTCATTCAGCTGGAGAGGGTCAAATACGCCCTGAGGGGGTCGGTACAAGGGTTCTTTAGGCGGTGGCAGCCTTTCCTCGACTTTCTGGCTCAACGATAAGGAACTAGGTCAGCAGCAGCAGCAACCCGGGGGGGGGGGGGGGGGGGGGGGGAGGGGAAGGGGGGAAAGGAGGGGGGGGGGGAAAGGGGGGAAAGGAGGGGGGAGGGGGGGAAAGGGGGGTGGTCTTAGGGGGATAGTGTTTAAGTTAATTTGCTTATTGTTAATTTATTTTGTTGTTTATTGGGTTTGGGGGGGGGTGGGGGGGTTTGTTATATGCGTTGTTACGGGGCCGGGGGGTGTTTATTATTATTATTGTTCTGTTGATATACATTTTTCAAAAAATTCCAATAAAAATAATTTAAAAAAACAAAACAACGCAGCATAAGTTAGAGAGGGTGCAGACGGGGGCTTACTGGACTGGTCACAGGGCTGCAGGGAAGAATCTGGAAATGCTCCTTAAAGCAGAGAAGCTTAAGGAGAGATCCAATTGAGATGTTAAAATCCGGAGAAGTTTTTGTAGAGTGAATACGGGGAAACCGTTTCCACAGTAACCGAGCACACAGATATAAGACAATAATCGTGACTCTGTGATGTGCAGGCTGCGATCTCTGAATGATCTGAATACGGAGCTGCAGTCAAAGGCAGAGGAGCTGGGAGGAAGTTGTCGAGCAAGGGAACCGTGGTTTACTAGGGAAGTTGAAGCACTTGTCAAGAGGAAGAAGAAGGCTTATGTTAGGATGAGACATGAAGGCTCAGTTAGGGCACTTGAGAGTTACAAGTTAGCCAGGAAGGACCTAAAGGGAGAGTTAAGAAGAGCGAGGAGAGAACACGAAAAGTCGTTGGCGGATAGGATCAAGGAAAACCCTAAGGATTTCTATAGGTATATCAGGAACAAAAGAATGACTAGAGTAAGATTAGGGCCAATCAAGGTTAGTAGTGGAAAGTTGTGTGTGGAATCAGAGGAGATAGGGGAAGCGTTAAATGGATATTTTTCATCAGTGTTTACACTGGAGAAAGACATTGTTGTCGAGGAGAACACTCAGGTTCAGTCGACCAGGCTAAATGGAATTGAGGTTCACAAGGAGGAGGTGTTAGCAATTTTGGAAAGTGTAAAAATAGATAAGTCCCCTGGGCCAGATGGGATTTATCCTAGGATTCTCTGGGAAGCCAGGGAGGAGATTGCAGAGCCTTTGTCCTTGATCTTTATGTCGTCTTTGTCGACAGGAATAGTGCCGGAAGACTGGAGGATAGCAAATGTTGTCCCCTTGTTCAAGAAGGGGAGTAGAGACAACCCTGGTAATTATAGACCTGTGAGCCTTACTTCGGTTGTGGGTAAAATGTTGGAAAAGGTTATAAGAGATAGGGTGTATAGTCATCTTGAAAAGAACAAGTTGATTAGCGATAGTCAACACGGTTTTGTGAAGGGTAGGTCATGCCTCACAAACCTTATTGAGTTTTTTGAGAAGGTGACCAAACAGGTGGATCAGGGTAAAGCTGTTGATGTGGTGTATATGGATTTCAGTAAGGCATTTGATAAGGTTCCCAACGGCAGGCTATTGCAGAAAATACGGAAGTATGGGATTGAAGGTGATTTAGCGGTTTGGATCAGTAATTGGCTAGCTGAAAGAAGACAGAGGGTGGTGGTTGATGGCAAATGTTCATCCTGGAGTTCAGTTACTAGTGGTGTACCGCAAGGGTCTGTTTTGGGGCCACTGCTGTTTGTCATTTTTATAAATGACCTGGAAGAGGGTGTAGAAGGATGGGTTAGTAAATTTGCAGATGACACGAAGGTCGGTGGTGTTGTGGATAGTGCTGAACGATGTTATAGGTTACAGAGGGACATAGATAAGCTGCAGAGTTGGGCTGAGAGGTGGCAGATGGAGTTTAATGCGGAAAAGTGTGAGGTGGTTCACTTTGGAAGGAGTAACAGGAATGCAGAGTACTGGGCTAATGGCAAGATTCTTGGTAGTGTAGATGAACAGAGAGATCTCGGCATCCAGGTACATAAATCCCTGAAAGTTTCCACCCAGGTTAATAAGGCTGTTAAGAAGGCATATGGTGTGCTAGCCTTTATCAGTAGGGGGATTGAGTTTCGGAGCCACGAGGTCATGCTGCAGCTGTACATAACTCTGGTGCGGCCGCTCCTGGAGTACTGCGTGCAGTTCTGGTCACCACATTATAGGAAGGATGTGGAAGCTTTGGAAAGGGTTCAGAGGAGATTTACTAGGATGTTGCCTGGTATGGAGGGAAGGTCTTACGAGGAAAGGCTCAGGGACTTGAGGTTGTTTTCGTTAGAGAGGAGAAGGCTGAGAGGTGACTTAATAGAGACATATAAGATAGTCAGAGGGTTAGATAGGGTGGACAGTGAGAGTCTTTTTCCTCGGATGGGGATGACCAACACGAGGGGACATAGCTTTAAATTGAGGGGTGGTAGATATAGGACAGATGTCAGAGGCAGTTTCTTTACTCAGAGAGTAGTAGGGGTGTGGAACGCCCTGCCTGCAACAGTAGTAGACTCGCCAACTTTAAGGGCATTTAAGTGGTCACTGGATAGACATATGGATGAAAATGGAATAGTGTAGGTCAGATAGGCTTCAGATGGTTTCACAGGTCGGCGCAACATCGAGGGCCGAAGGGCCCGTACTGCGCTGTAGTGTTCTATGTTCTATGTTAATCACATAAAATAATAAGATAAAAATCAGAGGTGAAATGAGAAGAATGTTTTACACAGCGAGATGTTGTGATCTGGAAGGTTATAATGTCATACAGCTCAGAAAAGGCCCTTCGGTCATCGAGTTTGTGCTGGTCAGAAACAACCACCTAACCATTCTAACCCCATTCTCCAGCACCTGGCCCAGAGCCGTGTCTGCCCTGGGATCACAATGACACATCTCAATACTTCTTAGTGTGCTAAGGGTGTCTGCCCCCACCCCCCTATCAGACAGCGAGTTCTAGACTCCCACCACCCTCTGGGTAAAAAGGTTTCCCCTCACATCCCCTCTAAACCTCCCGCCCCTCACCTTAAATCTCTGCCCCCTGGTCACTGATCCCTCCACCAATGGGAAAGGTTTCTTCCTGTCTATCTGTGCCACTCATAATTTTATGCATGTCAATCATGTCCCCCTCAGCCTCCTCTGCTCCCAGGAAAACAATCCCAGTCTATCCAACCTCTCTTCATAGCTGAAACTCTCCAGCCCAGGCAACATCCTGGTAAATCCCCTCTGCACCCTTTCCAGTGGCTATCACATCCCTCCTATAATGTGGATTCCAGAACTGCTCACAATACTCTAGCTGTGGCCTAACCAACGTTTTATACAGTTTCAGCATAACCTCCCTGCTCTTAAACTCTTTGCCTCGGCCAATAGAGGAAAGTATTCCTCATGCCTTCTTAACCACAGTACCCACCTGCTGTGATACCTTAAGTGACCGGTGTACATGCACATCAAGGTCCCTCTGATCCTCGGTGCTTCCCAGAGTCCTGCTATTTATCCTGTATTCCCCTTGCTTTGTTTGTCCTGCCCAAGTGCATCACCTCACACTTATCCAGATTGAATTCCATTTGTCACTGATCAGTCCATCTGACCAGCCCGTCTCTATCCTCCTGAAATCGAAGGTTATCCTCCTCACTATTTACCACCCCACCAATTTCCGTATCATTCACAAACTTACTGATCAACCCTCTGTGGTGAATATAATATAGATGTATATGTTAATTCACACTGTCTTTGTAAGCACAGTAGCGCCATCCTACCACTAGGGGGAGTAGCGCTGGGAGCACTCAGGAACTTGTACTGGGCTCCACCCTTGGCTCCGCCCACGACTCCTCCCCCTAGTGCAGCTGTATAAGTACCCGTGTCCAGAGTCAGCCTGGGTCACTACGAGTTCATCGACAGGTAACAGGCTGGCTCTGAAGTAAGTCGATTAAAGCCTAGATTCACATCGGAAACACGTGTCTGGTGAATTGATGGTTTCATCATCTCTCCTACATTCCTATCTAAATCCTTTATATAAAGCACAAACAGCAATGGTCCCAACACTGATCCCTGCAGGACCCCAACACTGATCACTGTGGGACCCCAACACTGATCCCTGTGGGACCCCAACACTGATCCCTGCAGGACCCCAACACTGATCCCTGTGGGACCCCAACACTGCCCCCTGCAGGACCCCACCACTGCCCCCTGCAGGATCCCAACACTGCCCCCTGCAGGACCCCAACACTGCCCCCTGCAGGACCCCAACACTAATCCCTGCAGGACCCCAACACTGCCCCCTGCAGGATCCCAACACTGCCCCCTGTGGGACCCCAACACTGCCCCCTGCAGGACCCCAACACTGATCCCTGTCCCAAACACTGATCCCTGCGGGACCCCAACACTGGCCCCTGCAGGACCCCAACACTGATCCCTGTGGGACCCCAACACTGCCCCCTGCAGGACCCCAATACTGATCCCTGCGGGACCCCAACACTGATCCCTGTCCCAAACACTGATCCCTGTGGGACCCCAACACTGATCCCTGTCCCCAACACTGCCCCCTGCGGGACCCCAACACTGATCCCTGCGGGACCCCAACACTGATCCCTGCGGGACCCCAACACTGATCCCTGCGGGACCCCAACACTGATCCCTGCAGGACCCCAACACTGCCCCCTGCAGGACCCCAACACTGCCCCCTGCAGGACCCCAACACTGATCCCTGCAGGACCCCAACACTGCCCCCTGCAGGACCCCAACACTGCCCCCTGCAGGACCCCAACACTGCCCCCTGCAGGACCCCAACACTGATCCCTGTGGGACCCCAACACTGATCCCTGCGGGACCCCAACACTGATCCCTGCGGGACCCCAACACTGATCCCTGTGGGACCCCAACACTGATCCCTGCAGGACCCCAACACTGCCCCCTGCAGGACCCCAACACTGATCCCTGTGGGACCCCAACACTGATCCCTGCGGGACCCCAACACTGATCCCTGCGGGACCCCAACACTGATCCCTGTGGGACCCCAACACTGCCCCCTGCAGGACCCCAACACTGATCCCTGTCCCCAACACTGATCCCTGTCCCCAACACTGATCCCTGCGGGACCCCAACACTGATCCCTGCGGGACCCCAACACTGATCCCTGCGGGACCCCAACACTGATCCCTGTGGGACCCCAACACTGATCCCTGCGGGACCCCAACACTGATCCCTGTCCCCAACACTGATCCCTGTGGGACCCCAACACTGATCCCTGCGGGACCCCAACACTGATCCCTGCGGGACCCCAACACTGATCCCTGCAGGACCCCAACACTGCCCCCTGCAGGACCCCAACACTGCCCCCTGCAGGACCCCAACACTGATCCCTGTCCCCAACACTGATCCCTGTCCCCAACACTGATCCCTGCGGGACCCCAACACTGATCCCTGCAGGACCCCAACACTGATCCCTGCAGGTCCCCAACACTGCCCCCTGCAGGACCCCAACACTGATCCCTGTCCCCAACACTGATCCCTGCAGGACCCCAACACTGCCCCCTGCAGGACCCCAACACTGATCCCTGCAGGACCCCAACACTGCCCCCTGCAGGACCCCAACACTGATCCCTGCAGGACCCCAACACTGATCCCTGCAGGACCCCAACACTGCCCCCTGCAGGACCCCAACACTGATCCCTGCAGGACCCCAACACTGCCCCCTGCAGGACCCCACTGGACACAGGCTTCCAGTCAGAAAAACATCCCTCGACCATCACCCTCTGCTTCCTGCCACTCAGCCAATTTTCCAAATTCCCTTGGATCCCGTGGGCTCTGACCTTCGCTCTCAGTCTCCCGTGTGGAACCTTATCAAAAGCCTGGCTGAAGTCCGAGTAGACTATGTCAGATACATTGCCCGCATCTACACACTCTTCAAAAAAGTCAATCAAGTTGGTCAGACATGACCTCCCATTAACAAACCCAGGCTGACTGTTCCTGATTAATCCCGGCCTCTCCAAATGCAGATTAATTCTGTCTCTCAGAATTGCTTCCAATAGTTTCCCCACCACTCAGGTTAGTGTGATTCAGGGCGGCACGGTAGCATAGTGGTTAGCATTGTGGCTTCACAGTGCCAGGGACCCGGGTTCAATTCCTGGCTGGGTCACTGTCTGTGCGGAGCCTGCACGTTCTCCCTGTGTCTGCGTGCGTTTCCTCCGGGTGCTCCGGTTTCCTCTCACAAGTCCCGAAAGACGTGCTGTCAGGTGAATTGGACATTCTGAATTCTCCCTCTGTGTACCAGAACAGACGCCGGAATGTGGCGACTAGGGGATTTTCACAGTAACTTCATTGCAGTGTTAATATAAACCTACTTGTGACAATAAAGCTGATTATTATTACTATTTATGACTCGCCTCTGGTTTCTGCGTTTATCCCTTTGTCCACCCAGATGTTGCTGGAAAGGGCGAGCAAAGTAAATTCAACAGGAACTTTCCAAATGGAACTGGATAAATACTGCAAATAACGCTGCTAATTGTAAATGTATTGGGTTAATTGTAGGGACAGTGGGATTGGTTTGGGGATTGATACAGGGCTATGGGGAGAGAGCGGGGCAGTGGGATTAGTTTGGGATTGATACAGGGCTATGGAGAGAGAGCGGGACAGTGGGATTAGTTTGGGGATTGATACAGGGCTATGGGGAGAGAGCGGGGCAGTGGGATTAGTTTGTGGATTGATACAGGGCTATGGGGAGAGAGCCGGGCAGTGGGATTAGTTTGGGATTGATACAGGGCTATGGGGAGAGAGTGAGGCAGTGGGATTAGTTTGGGATTGATACAGGGCTATGGGGAGAGAGTGGGGCAGTGGGATTAGTTTGGGATTGATACAGGGCTATTGGGATAGGGCAGGGCAGTGGGATTAGTTTGTGGATTGATACAGGGCTATGGGGAGAGAGTAGGACAGTGGGATTAGTTTGGGGATTGATACAGGGCTATGGGGAGAGAGCGGGGCAGTGGGATTAGTTTGGGATTGATACAGGGCAATGCGGAGAGAGCCGGGCAGTGGGATTAGTTTGGAGATTGATACAGGGCTATGGGGAGAGAGCCGGGCAGTGGGATTAGTTTGGGATTGATACAGGGCTATGGGCAGAGAGAATATGGAGCTACTTCCTAAATAATTGCAGTTGTTCTTTCTATTCTCCTTCCCCACGTTCTTTTCACCCAGAATATATTCCTCTCTGAACGCCTGTGTGATAACCTCCCAGGCATCTCCCATATCTATTTCTCTATGATAGCTTTTCATTTACCCAGGATGGGTTTTGCTGAATGATAACGTGCATTTTCCTGTGACAATATTCTCTGTTTTCTCCTCAGGCAGGATCAGTGCTGTGTGTTGGTGGCGTTCCTGAGGGAGTTTCAAAACTACAAAAAGGAACTGGCATTGACAATTCAGAAAGGAGAGGATGTCATCCCAGGAAGATTATCTTACATCGACAAAGAAAAGCTACAGAGAGTAATGAGCCATGTAAGTGTCTCTAAAATCACAGTGATTTGAAAAGCCAGGTGAGACAAATTCTAAAGGGATGGGCTTCAGTTGGAGAGCTCATGTATTTGTATTGCTGTCGTTATTGCTCAGTTCCAGGGTCCAGGATCGATTCCCGGCTTGGGTCACTGTCTGTGCGGAGATTCACGTTCTCCCCGTGTCTGCGTGGGTTTCCTCCGGCTGCTCCGGTTTCCTTCCACAAGTCCCGAAAGACGTGCTTGTTAGGTGAATTGGACATTCTGAATTCTCCCTCTGTGTACCCGAACAGACGCCGGAGTGTGGCAACTAGGGGCTGTTTACAGTAACTTCATTGCAGTGTTGATGTAAACCTACTTGTGAAGTCCGTGTGGAGTTTGCACATTCTCCCCGTGCCTGCGTGGGCCTCACCCCCACAACCCAAAGATGTGCAGATTGGGTGGTTTGGCCATGCTAAATTGCCCCTTAGGTGAAAACATAATTGGGTATAATTTTAAAAAGCCTACTTGTGACAATAAAGATTATTATTATTATCTGAATGGCCATAATATAGGAGAGGGGAATGGCCAACCCCCCACCCATCACCCAGCTTCCTCGTGGAAGCCCCCCCCCCACCCGGCCAGCGGCACGGGTCCTGGCCGAGTGCGGCGCCGCTGGACACAGTCCATAGCGTTCACACCGGGTTCCTGACCACACGTGTCCCGCACCATCGGGGGCGGAGCATCGGGAACTCGGTCCATCGGGGGCGGAGCATCGGGGGCGGAGCATCGGGAACTCGGTCCATCGGGGGCGGAGCATCGGGGGAGGAGCATCGGGGGCGGAGCATCGCGGGCGGAGCATCGCGGGAGGGCCTTCCGATGACTTGCCAACGGCATTGCAAAGGCGGGCGACGCGATTACGTCACTTCCAGGGGGGGCGGAGCATCGGGGGCGGAGCATCGGGGGCGGAGCATGGCTGACCAGCGTCAAACTGGCTCCAGCCCCAATTTGGGAGGTGGAGCCCATTCTCCGCCCGGTCACCGATTACGATATCGGCGTCAGGCAACGGAGATTTTGGGCCTGTCTGTTTTCAAGAAGCAGTTAGATTTGGCACTGAGGGCAAAGGGGATCAAAGGATATGGGGGAAAGGGGGATTGGTCGATTGAGTTGGATGATCAGCCATGATCATAATGATGTGGAGATGCCGGCGTTGGACTGGGGTGGACACAGTAAGAAGTCTTACACACCAAGTTAAAGTCCAACAGGTTTGATTCGAATCACTAGCTTTCAGAGCGCTGCTCCTTCCTCAGGTGAAGTGGAGGCAAGTTCACAATCACAGCGTATATCGGAGAATCACAATGACAAAATAATTACAGATTGGAATGTGAGTCTTTACAGGTCAACAAAGTCTTTACAGGAACAAAGTGTGATTGGAGTGAGTGATTATGTATACGGTGTGATTGTCAACTTGCCTCCACTTCACCTGAGGAAGGAGCAGTGCTCTGAAAGCTAGTGATTCAAATCAACCTGTTGGACTTTAACCTGGTGTGTCAGACTTCTTTCTATGATCATAATAAATGGTGGAGCCGGCTTGAAGGGCCAAATGGCCTCCTCCTGTTCCTAGTTGTTCTATTTTTCTGTGTATTAACATCCAAATTACCTCAAGGCTGAATGTGGGCTTTTAAAACATTTATTTTCAGATTGATGAAGTCAAACTAGAGTTCAGCAACCAACAAGAGAAAGTGGATGAATTGAGAAAGATCTGTTGCCACCTACAGTCAGAGCTGAGGAAAATTATCGATTGTGGGTCCTTACCATTCCAGAGGGAGGCAGATGAACTGTTGGATGGATGGCTGGATGTGAGTAACTGCAGATGCAAGCTTGGAAAACTGCCAAAGCTACACAGATTCCTACTGGAACCTTTCCTTCGAGGGGTTTTAACAATGCGACTCCAACCCTGCTCAATGTCTCTCCTCTCCCCAGTTAACCTGGGCAGCACAGTGGTTAGCACAGTTGCTTCACAGCTCCAGGGTCCCAGGTTCGATTCCCGGCTTGGGTCACTGTCTGTGCGGAGTCTGCATGTTCTCCCAGTGTCTGCGTGGGTTTCCTCCGGGTGCTCCGGTTTCCCCCCACAGTCCAAAGATGTGAAGGTTAGGTGGATTGGCTGTGATAAATTGCCCTGAGTGTCCAAAAAAGGTTAGGTGGGGTTTCTGCGTTACGGGGTAAGGGTGGAAGCGAGGGCTTAAGTAGGGTGCTCTTTCCAAGAGCCGGTGCAAACTTGATGGGCTGAATGGCCAAATTCTATGATTCTATGAACCACCTCTGATTGAGGGGAATGGGGCTCGAGGGCCTTTCTTTATATGTTTGCTCTCAGGATGTGAGCCTTGTGACAAAGCCGGCACTTATTGCCTATTCTGAATGATCATCAGGATGGCTCAGGGACAACTACCTCGGTGTGGGAGTGGAGTCACGTATCGGCCCTGACCATAAACAGGCAGCAGGTTCCCTAACAGGTTAGCCTTTGCTGACCATGTGACAACTTTTTCATGGTTTATTTATTGGAAGCGCAGAATTAGTTCACATCAGAGTGACGTTTAGTCCTTCTTTAAATAGGCTTTGTTAATGTGTTCCTACCCTCGTCCCATCTCCCTTTCATCTGTGTGACCAGGCAGGGTGGGGGAAACGTTTAAGTCAATACATGTGCCCACATCCGTGAGAAATTGGGTCATAATAAATTGCATGAAATGACAATGAAGCCAGCAGCACAGAAACAGCATGTCCCCACCAGCGTTTATATTTAGAACATAGAACATAGAACAGTACAGCACAGAACAGGCCCTTCGGCCCTCAATGTTGTGCCGAGCCATGATCACCCTACTCAAACCCACGTATGCACCCTACACCTGTAACCCAACAACCCCCCCTTAACCTTACTTTTATTAGGACACTACGGGCAATTTAGCATGGCCAATCCACTTAACCCGCACATCTTTGGACTGTGGGAGGAACCGGAGCACCCGGAGGAAACCCACGCACACAGGGGGAGGACGTGCAGACTCCGCACAGACAGTGACCCAGCCGGGAATCGAACCTGGGACCCTGGAGCTGTGAAGCATTTATGCTAACCACCATGCTACCCTGCTGCCCCTATATTTAAAAATAAATTTAGAGAACCCAATTCATTTTTTCCAATGAAGGGTCAGTTTAGCGTGGCCAATCCACATGCCCTGCATATCTTTGGGTTGTGGGGGGTGAGACCCACGCAGACACGGGAAGGGTTATGGGGGTGAGACCCACGTAGACATGGGGAGAATGGGCAAACTCCACACGGACAGTGACCCCTGGGGTCTACCAGCGTTTAGACTCCACGCCCTTCACACTCGATCATACACCCAATCAGCAGGAACCTCCATTCCTCTCTCGCTCGTGTGTTTGAATGTGTCCATGATATTCACCTCGATAACCCCCACACTCTCACAAAAGCAAATCTCACAAAAGTTTTCTGAATTCCCGATTCATTACTAAATATTTTATATTTAGGACACTCGGTCCTGGCTTATCCCACATCTTCTCGACTCTATCAAACCTCTTCAAAATGTATTAAATCAAAGCTCTTGCGAATAGCCAGACGTGCTGCGTGGGGCATTAGTGATTGAGCCAGTGTTTATTGCCATCCCTAATTACCCTCCTTGAGCGGAGTGGCTTGCTGGGCCATTTCAGAGGGAGGTTAAGTGTCAACCACATTGCTGTGGGTTCTGGAGACACATGTAGGCCAGACCGGGTAAGGCCGGCAGATTTCCTTCCCTAAAGGACATTAGTGAACCAGTTGGGTTTTTACGACTATAGTTTCATGGTTGACACAATCTATCAGGGTGGGATTTGAACCAGAACACTACCCCAGGTCTCTGGATTGCAAGTCCAGTGGCAATACCACAACGCTATCTGAAGTGTCACACTTACTTCCTGCAACACATTGCCCATCACCCTGTCTTGGTGACCATCTTACCAGAAAACAGCCTGATTTTCCCATTCACTATTAATGCTACAAACAGCAAAGGCGGGGAGGGGTGGGGATCTATGTTTGGCACAGATACTCTGCCAAACTGGCTACTCCAGCAGCCTGTCAGGGTAGTGCATTGGGAAACCCAGACCCAGGTTGCATCACTCTCCGCGGATGAGGCCCAATCACAGAGGGGGCCCTGGGTAAGTACAGGATCTGGTTTGGACAACTATAACTGAGTCTGTGTCTCCTGGCAGGTGTCAGAGAGGCTGGATTCTTACAGCTGCAGCCTGAAGCAAGGCCTGAGTCTGTGGCAGGATCTAACCGAGAGTGGCTCGCGGATGGAAGAGTGGGCGGAGCAGTGTTTGGAAGGCCTGGGAGAGAGCGTGAGTGGACGGGAGCTCGTGCTGTTGGAGGTGAGAATCAAAATCATCTGTTGCTCAACCACGAGAAGCCAGTGTGAAACAGATTGCCCTTGACCAAAGGGTTAATACCTAAAGGCAGAGGCCTCTTTAGGCCTTATCGCTGTCAAGAAGGCCCCCTTCACAGCAACAGCTCCAAGCATAGTATCCCTCAGTACTGACCCTCTGACAGTGCAGCACTCCCTCAGTACTGACCCTCTGACAGTGCAGCACCCCCTCAGTACTGACCCTCTGACAGTGCGGCACTCCCTCAGTACTGACCCTCTGACAGTGCAGCACTCCCTCAGTACTGACCCTCTGACAGTGCAGCACTCCCTCAGTACTGACCCTCTGACAGTGCAGCGCTCCCTCAGTACTGACCCTCTGACAGTGCAGCATTCCCTCAGTACTGACCCTCTGACAGTGCAGCACTCCCTCAGTACTGACCCTCTGACAGTGCGGCACTCCTTCAGTACTGACCCTCTGACAGTGCAGCACTCCCTCAGTACTGACCCTCAGACAGTGCAGCATTCCCTCAGTACTGACCCTCTGACAGTGCGGCACTCCCTCAGTACTGACCCTCTGACAGTGCGGCACTCCCTCAGTACTGACCCTCTGACAGTGCGGCACTCCCTCAGTACTGACCCTCTGACAGTGCTGAACTCCCTCAGTACTGACCCTCTGACAGTGCAGCACTCCCTCAGTACTGACCCTCAGACAGTGCAGCACTCCCTCAGTACTGACTCTCTGACAGTATGTGTGCGAGTTCAGCACGGATGTTAGTATTGTTTGTTTGGAAGGAGGTTTTGAACCCGGAGGTGTGAGTGAAAGTCAGGGAGTCACACTGACAATGTGCAGCTCCCTGAAAGAGGTCCTTGCTTTGCTATGCACTGCCCGGCCACTACCCCAGTCTGTACTGGATTGAATAAGGAGGGACCCTGAACTCGCTGGAAGCACCCTCCTCCAGGCAAACCCCGCCCTCCGATGTGACAGGAGCCGAATGCATTACTACTGAAAGAAACCGTGAGTCGAGCGAATTTACATCAGTGGCCTCGAAGGGTTAACGCAGTAAACGAGCAGCAGGGATCAGCTGAGTTCTGGATGCCTCGAGGCGGAGTAATTCAAGATTGAACAGAGTGTGGTGAAGGGCACTTGCCTGGGCGAGAAGCTGCGGAAAGCTCTCGCAGGACCCAGCAGTGGGGTCTGGGGGGAGAGTATGGTTGTCTGGGGAGGGGGAGACAGGAACACCTTCAGCTCACTGCTGCCTGCTGAATCTGTGCTCAACAACCAACCAGGTAAGGACATGTAAATTGCTGCTTCTCTGTGGCCCCTGGGATCTGTTAGTCAGTCAGAGACAGAGGAAAAGGTCTCAAATACCGAACTCAGTCTTCCCAAACCAGTCTCGCAGGTTTGGTAAGGGAGAGCCCAACAGGGTAAAATGATTGTGGATTCACGGCTCGGCAACACCACAACTCACGGTAACTCTCTCTCAGTCCAACTCTGATCAAAGTGAGATTGTGGCAAAAGTTAATGAGCAATTTAAATTAAACCCACATGATTCAAATCAACAGCGCATACCATAGATTAGGCACACAGTCAAGCTCCCTCTCCACTGTCCCCATCAAACACTCCCAGGACAGGTACAGCACGGGGTGAGATACAGAGTAAAGCTTCCTCTACACTGT
The DNA here is from genome assembly GCF_902713615.1 of Scyliorhinus canicula. NCBI lineage: Eukaryota > Metazoa > Chordata > Chondrichthyes > Carcharhiniformes > Scyliorhinidae > Scyliorhinus > Scyliorhinus canicula. The sequence goes on from NC_052147.1 coordinate 3,245,334, forward strand.
CCCCATCAACACTCCCAGGACAGGTACAGCACGGGGTTAGATACAGAGTAAAGCTCCCTCTACATTGTCCCCATCAAACACTCCCAGGACAGGTACAGCACGGGGTTAGATACAGAGTAAAGCTCCCTCTACACTGTCCCCATCAACACTCCCAGGACAGGTACAGCACAGGGTTAGATACAGAGTAAAGCTCCCTCTACATTGTCCCCATCAAACACTCCCAGGACAGGTACAGCACGGGGTTAGATACAGAGTAAAGCTCCCTCTACACTGTCCCCATCAAACACTCCCAGGACAGGTACAGCACAGGGTTAGATAGAGTAAAGCTCCCTCTACACTGTCCCCATCAAACACTCCCAGGACAGGTACAGCACGGGGTTAGATACAGAGTAAAGCTCCCTCTACACTGTCCCCATCAAACACTCCCAGGACAGGTACAGCACGGGGTTAGATACAGAGTAAAGCTCCCTCTACGCTGTCCCCATCAAACACTCCCAGGACAGGTACAGCACGGGGTTAGATACAGAGTAAAGCTCCCTCTACACTGCCCCATCAAACACTCCCAGGACAGGTACAGCACGGGCTAGATACAGAGTAAAGCTCCCTCTACACTGTCCCCATCAACACTCCCAGGACAGGTACAGCACAGGGTTAGATACAGAGTAAAGCTCCCTCTACATTGTCCCCATCAAACACTCCCAGGACAGGTACAGCACGGGGTTAGATACAGAGTAAAGCTCCCTCTACACTGTCCCCATCAAACACTCCCAGGACAGATACAGCATGGGGTTAGATACAGAGTAAAGCTCCCTCTACACTGTCCCATTAAACACTCCCAGGACAGGTACAGCACGGGGTTAGATACAGAGTAAAGCTCCCTCTACACTGTCCCCAGCAAACACTCCCAGGGCAGCTACAGCACGGGGTTAGATACAGAGTAAAGCTCCGTCCATACTGTCCCCATCAAACACTCCCAGGACAGGTACAGCACGGGGTTAGATACAGAGTAAAGCTCCCTCTACACTGTCCCCATCAAACACTCCCAGGACAGGTACAGCACAGTGTTAGATACAGAGTAAAGCTCCCTCTACACTGTCCCCATCAAACACTCCCAGGACAGGTACAGCACGGGGTTAGATACAGAGTAAAGCTCCCTCTACACTGTCCCCATCAAACACTCCCAGGACAGGTACAGCACAGTGTTAGATACAGAGTAAAGCTCCCTCAACACTGACCCCATCAAACACTCCCAGGACAGGTACAGCACGGGGTTAGATACAGAGTAAAGCTCCCTCTACACTGTCCCCATCAAACACTCCCAGGACAGGTACAGCGCGGGGTTAGATACAGAGTAAAGCTCCCTCTACACTGTCCCCATCAAACACTCCCAGGACAGGTACAGCACGGGGTTAGATACAGAGTAAAGCTCCCTCTACACTGTCCCCATCAAACACTTCCAGGACAGGTACAGCACGGGGTTAGATACAGAGTAAAGCTCCCTCTACACTGTCCCCATCAAACACTTCCAGGACAGGTACAGCACGGGGTTAGATACAGAGTAAAGCTCCCTCTACACTGTCCGCATCAAACACTCCCAGGACAGGTACAGCACGGGGTTAGATACAGAGTAAAGCTCCCTCTACATTGTCCCCATCAAACACTCCCAGGACAGGTACAGCACGGGGTTAGATACAGAGTAAAGCTCCCTCTACACTGTCCCCATCAAACACTCCCAGGACAGGTACAGCACAGGGTTAGATAGAGTAAAGCTCCCTCTACACTGTCCCCATCAAACACTCCCAGGACAGGTACAGCACGGGGTTAGATACAGAGTAAAGCTCCCTCTACACTGTCCCCATCAAACACTCCCAGGACAGGTACAGCACGGGGTTAGATACAGAGTAAAGCTCCCTCTACGCTGTCCCCATCAAACACTCCCAGGACAGGTACAGCACGGGGTTAGATACAGAGTAAAGCTCCCTCTACACTGTCCCCATCAAACACTTCCAGGACAGGTACAGCACGGGCTAGATACAGAGTAAAGCTCCCTCTACACTGTCCCCATCAACACTCCCAGGACAGGTACAGCACAGGGTTAGATACAGAGTAAAGCTCCCTCTACATTGTCCCCATCAAACACTCCCAGGACAGGTACAGCACGGGGTTAGATACAGAGTAAAGCTCCCTCTACACTGTCCCCATCAAACACTCCCAGGACAGATACAGCATGGGGTTAGATACAGAGTAAAGCTCCCTCTACACTGTCCCATTAAACACTCCCAGGACAGGTACAGCACGGGGTTAGATACAGAGTAAAGCTCCCTCTACACTGTCCCCAGCAAACACTCCCAGGGCAGCTACAGCACGGGGTTAGATACAGAGTAAAGCTCCGTCCATACTCTCCCCATCAAACACTCCCAGGACAGGTACAGCACGGGGTTAGATACAGAGTAAAGCTCCCTCTACACTGTCCCCATCAAACACTCCCAGGACAGGTACAGCACAGTGTTAGATACAGAGTAAAGCTCCCTCTACACTGTCCCCATCAAACACTCCCAGGACAGGTACAGCACGGGGTTAGATACAGAGTAAAGCTCCCTCTACACTGTCCCCATCAAACACTCCCAGGACAGGTACAGCACAGTGTTAGATACAGAGTAAAGCTCCTTCAGCACTGACCCCATCAAACACTCCCAGGACAGCTACAGCACGGGGTTAGATACAGAGTAAAGCTCCCTCTACACTGTCCCCATCAAACACTCCCAGGACAGGTACAGCGCGGGGTTAGATACAGAGTAAAGCTCCCTCTACACTGTCCCCATCAAACACTCCCAGGACAGGTACAGCACGGGGTTAGATACAGAGTAAAGCTCCCTCTACACTGTCCCCATCAAACACTCCCAGGACAGGTACAGCACAGGGTTAGATAGAGTAAAGCTCCCTCTACACTGTCCCCATCAAACACTCCCAGGACAGGTACAGCACGGGGTTAGATACAGAGTAAAGCTCCCTCTACACTGTCCCCATCAAACACTCCCAGGACAGGTACAGCACGGGGTTAGATACAGAGTAAAGCTCCCTCTACACTGTCTCCATCAAACACTCCCAGGACAGGTACAGCACAGGGTTAGATACAGAGTAAAGCTCCCTCTACATTGTCCCCATCAAACACTCCCAGGACAGGTACAGCACGGGGTTAGATACAGAGTAAAGCTCCCTCTACACTGTCCCCATCAAACACTCCCAGGACAGGTACAGCACAGGGTTAGATAGAGTAAAGCTCCCTCTACACTGTCCCCATCAAACACTCCCAGGACAGGTACAGCACGGGGTTAGATACAGAGTAAAGCTCCCTCTACACTGTCCCCATCAAACACTCCCAGGACAGGTACAGCACGGGGTTAGATACAGAGTAAAGCTCCCTCTACGCTGTCCCCATCAAACACTCCCAGGACAGGTACAGCACGGGGTTAGATACAGAGTAAAGCTCCCTCTACACTGTCCCCATCAAACACTCCCAGGACAGGCACAGCACGGGCTAGATACAGAGTAAAGCTCCCTCTACACTGTCCCCATCAACACTCCCAGGACAGGTACAGCACAGGGTTAGATACAGAGTAAAGCTCCCTCTACATTGTCCCCATCAAACACTCCCAGGACAGGTACAGCACGGGGTTAGATACAGAGTAAAGCTCCCTCTACACTGTCCCCATCAAACACTCCCAGGACAGATACAGCATGGGGTTAGATACAGAGTAAAGCTCCCTCTACACTGTCCCATTAAACACTCCCAGGACAGGTACAGCACGGGGTTAGATACAGAGTAAAGCTCCCTCTACACTGTCCCCAGCAAACACTCCCAGGGCAGCTACAGCACGGGGTTAGATACAGAGTAAAGCTCCGTCCATACTGTCCCCATCAAACACTCCCAGGACAGGTACAGCACGGGGTTAGATACAGAGTAAAGCTCCCTCTACACTGTCCCCATCAAACACTCCCAGGACAGGTACAGCACAGTGTTAGATACAGAGTAAAGCTCCCTCTACACTGTCCCCATCAAACACTCCCAGGACAGGTACAGCACGGGGTTAGATACAGAGTAAAGCTCCCTCTACACTGTCCCCATCAAACACTCCCAGGACAGGTACAGCACAGTGTTAGATACAGAGTAAAGCTCCCTCAACACTGACCCCATCAAACACTCCCAGGACAGGTACAGCACGGGGTTAGATACAGAGTAAAGCTCCCTCTACACTGTCCCCATCAAACACTCCCAGGACAGGTACAGCGCGGGGTTAGATACAGAGTAAAGCTCCCTCTACACTGTCCCCATCAAACACTCCCAGGACAGGTACAGCACGGGGTTAGATACAGAGTAAAGCTCCCTCTACACTGTCCCCATCAAACACTTCCAGGACAGGTACAGCACGGGGTTAGATACAGAGTAAAGCTCCCTCTACACTGTCCCCATCAAACACTTCCAGGACAGGTACAGCACGGGGTTAGATACAGAGTAAAGCTCCCTCTACACTGTCCGCATCAAACACTCCCAGGACAGGTACAGCACGGGGTTAGATACAGAGTAAAGCTCCCTCTACATTGTCCCCATCAAACACTCCCAGGACAGGTACAGCACGGGGTTAGATACAGAGTAAAGCTCCCTCTACACTGTCCCCAGCAAACACTCCCAGGGCAGCTACAGCACGGGGTTAGATACAGAGTAAAGCTCCGTCCATACTGTCCCCATCAAACACTCCCAGGACAGGTACAGCACGGGGTTAGATACAGAGTAAAGCTCCCTCTACACTGTCCCCATCAAACACTCCCAGGACAGGTACAGCACAGTGTTAGATACAGAGTAAAGCTCCCTCTACACTGTCCCCATCAAACACTCCCAGGACAGGTACAGCACGGGGTTAGATACAGAGTAAAGCTCCCTCTACACTGTCCCCATCAAACACTCCCAGGACAGGTACAGCACAGTGTTAGATACAGAGTAAAGCTCCCTCAACACTGACCCCATCAAACACTCCCAGGACAGCTACAGCACGGGGTTAGATACAGAGTAAAGCTCCCTCTACACTGTCCCCATCAAACACTCCCAGGACAGGTACAGCGCGGGGTTAGATACAGAGTAAAGCTCCCTCTACACTGTCCCCATCAAACACTCCCAGGACAGGTACAGCACGGGGTTAGATACAGAGTAAAGCTCCCTCTACACTGTCCCCATCAAACACTCCCAGGACAGGTACAGCACAGGGTTAGATAGAGTAAAGCTCACTCTACACTGTCCCCATCAAACACTCCCAGGACAGGTACAGCATGGGGTTAGATACAGAGTAAAGCTCCCTCTACACTGTCCCCATCAAACACTCCCAGGACAGGTACAGCACGGGGTTAGATACAGAGTAAAGCTCCCTCTACACTGTCTCCATCAAACACTCCCAGGACAGGTACAGCACAGGGTTAGATACAGAGTAAAGCTCCCTCTACATTGTCCCCATCAAACACTCCCAGGACAGGTACAGCACGGGGTTAGATACAGAGTAAAGCTCCCTCTACACTGTCCCCATCAAACACTCCCAGGACAGGTACAGCACAGGGTTAGATAGAGTAAAGCTCCCTCCACACTGTCCCCATCAAACACTCCCAGGACAGGTACAGCACGGGGTTAGATACAGAGTAAAGCTCCCTCTACACTGTCCCCATCAAACACTCCCAGGACAGGTACAGCACGGGGTTAGATACAGAGTAAAGCTCCCTCTACGCTGTCCCCATCAAACACTCCCAGGACAGGTACAGCACGGGGTTAGATACAGAGTAAAGCTCCCTCTACACTGTCCCCATCAAACACTCCCAGGACAGGCACAGCACGGGCTAGATACAGAGTAAAGCTCCCTCTACACTGTCCCCATCAACACTCCCAGGACAGGTACAGCACAGGGTTAGATACAGAGTAAAGCTCCCTCTACATTGTCCCCATCAAACACTCCCAGGACAGGTACAGCACGGGGTTAGATACAGAGTAAAGCTCCCTCTACACTGTCCCCATCAAACACTCCCAGGACAGATACAGCATGGGGTTAGATACAGAGTAAAGCTCCCTCTACACTGTCCCATTAAACACTCCCAGGACAGGTACAGCACGGGGTTAGATACAGAGTAAAGCTCCCTCTACACTGTCCCCATCAAACACTCCCAGGACAGGTACAGCACAGTGTTAGATACAGAGTAAAGCTCCCTCTACACTGTCCCCATCAAACACTCCCAGGACAGGTACAGCACGGGGTTAGATACAGAGTAAAGCTCCCTCTACACTGTCCCCATCAAACACTCCCAGGACAGGTACAGCACAGTGTTAGATACAGAGTAAAGCTCCCTCAACACTGACCCCATCAAACACTCCCAGGACAGGTACAGCACGGGGTTAGATACAGAGTAAAGCTCCCTCTACACTGTCCCCATCAAACACTCCCAGGACAGGTACAGCGCGGGGTTAGATACAGAGTAAAGCTCCCTCTACACTGTCCCCATCAAACACTCCCAGGACAGGTACAGCACGGGGTTAGATACAGAGTAAAGCTCCCTCTACACTGTCCCCATCAAACACTTCCAGGACAGGTACAGCACGGGGTTAGATACAGAGTAAAGCTCCCTCTACACTGTCCCCATCAAACACTTCCAGGACAGGTACAGCACGGGGTTAGATACAGAGTAAAGCTCCCTCTACACTGTCCGCATCAAACACTCCCAGGACAGGTACAGCACGGGGTTAGATACAGAGTAAAGCTCCCTCTACATTGTCCCCATCAAACACTCCCAGGATAGGTACAGCACGGGGTTAGATACAGAGTAAAGCTCCCTCTACACTGTCCCCATCAAACACTCCCAGGACAGGTACAGCACAGGGTTAGATAGAGTAAAGCTCCCTCTACACTGTCCCCATCAAACACTCCCAGGACAGGTACAGCACGGGGTTAGATACAGAGTAAAGCTCCCTCTACACTGTCCCCATCAAACACTCCCAGGACAGGTACAGCACGGGGTTAGATACAGAGTAAAGCTCCCTCTACGCTGTCCCCATCAAACACTCCCAGGACAGGTACAGCACGGGGTTAGATACAGAGTAAAGCTCCCTCTACACTGTCCCCATCAAACACTTCCAGGACAGGTACAGCACGGGCTAGATACAGAGTAAAGCTCCCTCTACACTGTCCCCATCAACACTCCCAGGACATGTACAGCACAGGGTTAGATACAGAGTAAAGCTCCCTCTACATTGTCCCCATCAAACACTCCCAGGACAGGTACAGCACGGGGTTAGATACAGAGTAAAGCTCCCTCTACACTGTCCCCATCAAACACTCCCAGGACAGGTACAGCACGGGCTAGATACAGAGTAAAGCTCCCTCTACACTGTCCCCATCAACACTCCCAGGACAGGTACAGCACAGGGTTAGATACAGAGTAAAGCTCCCTCTACATTGTCCCCATCAAACACTCCCAGGACAGGTACAGCACGGGGTTAGATACAGAGTAAAGCTCCCTCTACACTGTCCCCATCAAACACTCCCAGGACAGATACAGCATGGGGTTAGATACAGAGTAAAGCTCCCTCTACACTGTCCCCAGCAAACACTCCCAGGGCAGCTACAGCACGGGGTTAGATACAGAGTAAAGCTCCGTCCATACTGTCCCCATCAAACACTCCCAGGACAGGTACAGCACGGGGTTAGATACAGAGTAAAGCTCCCTCTACACTGTCCCCATCAAACACTCCCAGGACAGGTACAGCACAGTGTTAGATACAGAGTAAAGCTCCCTCTACACTGTCCCCATCAAACACTCCCAGGACAGGTACAGCACGGGGTTAGATACAGAGTAAAGCTCCCTCTACACTGTCCCCATCAAACACTCCCAGGACAGGTACAGCACAGTGTTAGATACAGAGTAAAGCTCCCTCTACACTGTCCCATTAAACACTCCCAGGACATGTACAGCACGGGGTTAGATACAGAGTAAAGCTCCCTCTACACTGTCCCCAGCAAACACTCCCAGGGCAGCTACAGCACGGGGTTAGATACAGAGTAAAGCTCCGTCCATACTGTCCCCATCAAACACTCCCAGGACAGGTACAGCACGGGGTTAGATACAGAGTAAAGCTCCCTCTACACTGTCCCCATCAAACACTCCCAGGACAGGTACAGCACAGTGTTAGATACAGAGTAAAGCTCCCTCTACACTGTCCCCATCAAACACTCCCAGGACAGGTACAGCACGGGGTTAGATACAGAGTAAAGCTCCCTCTACACTGTCCCCATCAAACACTCCCAGGACAGGTACAGCACAGTGTTAGATACAGAGTAAAGCTCCCTCAACACTGACCCCATCAAACACTCCCAGGACAGGTACAGCACGGGGTTAGATACAGAGTAAAGCTCCCTCTACACTGTCCCCATCAAACACTCCCAGGACAGGTACAGCGCGGGGTTAGATACAGAGTAAAGCTCCCTCTACACTGTCCCCATCAAACACTCCCAGGACAGGTACAGCACGGGGTTAGATACAGAGTAAAGCTCCCTCTACACTGTCCCCATCAAACACTTCCAGGACAGGTACAGCACGGGGTTAGATACAGAGTAAAGCTCCCTCTACACTGTCCGCATCAAACACTCCCAGGACAGGTACAGCACGGGGTTAGATACAGAGTAAAGCTCCCTCTACACTGTCCCCATCAAACACTCCCAGGACAGGTACAGCACGGGGTTAGATACAGAGTAAAGCTCCCTCTACACTGTCCCCATCAAACACTCCCAGGACAGGTACAGCACGGGGTTAGATTCACAGTAAAGCTCTTTAGCGATTAACTTAAAGTCCGCATTTAAAAGTGAATAGGTTGATATTCTGTTGGGTACTTGTCCTTCTTTAGGATCAGGGAAATAGAGGCCTGTGCAAGTGTAATGGACCCGATAGGGATTCTAACTCTTCCCATCTCTACCTCTCCACCTTTGGGATGGGTAATCCATCCAGAAAATCCATCATGTCCGAAACTCTCCACCGGGGACTCCGATCCATAGAGATTTGATAAAATTTTGAAAAGGCACATTGGCATTAAGTGGGGCGGGGCTGAAAACCGGCTGCCACCTGAGTCACGTCCCTGTGTCATCTCCCAGGAAGCTGCCTGCTGCCTGAGCTGGTCAGCCAATAGGCCACTGGCCTTCTCCCCATGATCATAAAATAACCTCGTCAAATGGCAGAGTTGGTCCCCCAGCTTACCCGCTGATAGTCATTCCAATCGTGTCTGTAGCTTCTTCCTGCTCACCCACAACTCCGGGTTTGGGACAAGCAAGTCCTGGTGGTCCGCTCAAGGATGGAGTCCACCAACCTGCTGCTCCGCCTTTGCTGCCTTTTCCATGGGGGGTTTGTGGGAAATTATCTCCCCCGATGACCACCTTAAGGGCTTCTCACAGCGTAGAAGCCGAGATAAACTCACTTTCATTAAATGTAATATATCCCCCAATGGCAGTGGACATGCGATCACAAGATCTTTTGTCTGCGAACAATGCCGGAGCCAATTTCCATGGTGGACGTTGGGATGGACCAGATCCCAGAGTGAAATCTACATAATGTGGGGCATGGTCTGAAATCACAATCGCTGAATAACCAGCCCCCTCCACAGAAGAGAGGAGGGACCGATCCAATAAAACGGCAATGTGCCAAGATACCTGTTGCACATGGGAGAGAAAGGAAAATTCTTCATCGCCTTGGTGTAAAAATACTCTGTGGATCTGCCCCACCCCCACATCTGCTCCAGGAAAACCAACCACACCTTTGCCACCCTTGATGGAGTCAGAGATTTGGGCATGAAGTGATTCACTCTGAGATCCATCAAGTCACCCCCCCCCCCCCATATCCAAATCAGGGATGGACGTCTGCAGCTTATTAATAAAATCCATATCATCCCAGTTTGGAGCAGAGATATTAAGCAGAACCTCCGCAGTGCCTGTCAAAGACCCACAGGCAATAACATGTCTACCTCTGGGGTCAGCCAAGATTTCAGCATCAGCAAACTGAACACTTTATTGGTTAATATTGTCACACCCCAGGCCCTACCACCAAAGCCTGAATGGAAATCTTGTCCCACCCACCCCTTCCACAGCCTTGTCTGCTCTCAACCACAAGTTAAACTCCCCGGCGATTCTCCGGCCCACAATGCGCCAAAAGACTGCCCGTTTTCGGCCAGTCCCACCGGCGTATATTACACCAAGGGATATGGCCCCGGGGGGGGGGGGGGGGGATATGGCCCCGGGGGGGGGATGTGGCCCCGGGGGGGGGATGTGGCCCCGGAGGGGGGGGGGGGAGGGGATATGGCCCCGGGGGGGGGGATATGGCCCGGGGGGGGGGGGATATGGCCCCAGGGGGGGGGGGGATATGGCCCCGGGGGGGGGGGGATAAGGCCCCGGGGGGGGGGGGGATGTGGCCCCGGGGGGGGGGGGGATGTGGCCCCGGGGGGGGGGATGTGGCCCCGGGGGGGGGATATGGCCCCGGGGGGGGGGATATGGCCCGGGGGGGGGGGGATGTGGCCCCGGGGGTGGGGGATGTGGCCACGGGGGGGGGGGGGGGGGGATGTGGCCCCGGGGGGGGGGGATATGGCCCCGGGGGGGGGGAGGGGGGGGGATATAAGCCCGGGGGGGGATATGGCCACGGGGGGGGGGGGGGGGATATGGCCCCGGGGGGGGGATATGGCCCCGGGGGGGGGATATGGCCCCGGGGGGGGGGGGGGGATGTGGCCCCGGGGGGGGGGGGATATGGCACGGGGGGGGGATATGGCTCCCCGGGGGGGGGATGATGGCCCCGGGGGGGGGGGGATGTGGCCCGGGGGGGGGGGAATATGGCCCCGGGGGGGGGGGGATGTGGCCCCGGGGGGGGGGATATGGCCCCGGGGGGGGGGGGGATATGGCCCCGGGGGGGGAGGATATGGACCCCGGGGGGGGGATATGGCCCCGGGGGGGGATATGGCCCCGGGGGGGGGATATGGCCCCGGGGGGGGGGGGGATATGGCCCCGAGGGGGGGGGGGGATATGGCCCCGGGGGGGGGGGGATATGGCCCCGGGGGGGGGGGATGTGGCCCCGGGGGGGGGGTGATGTGGCCCCGGGGGGGGGGGATATGGCCCCGGGGGGGGGGGGGAATATGGCCCCGGGGGGGGGGGGGATATGGCCCCGGGGGGGGGGGGATGGGGCCCGGGGGGGGGGGGGGGGATGTGGCCCCGGGGGGGGGGGTGATGTGGCCCCGGGGGGGGGGGGGGATATGGCCCCGGGGGGGGGGGGGGGGATATGGCCCCGGGGGGGGGGGATGTGGCCCCGGGGGGGGGGGATATGGCCCCGGGGGGGGGGGGGGATATGGCCCCGGGGGGGGGGGATATGGCCCCGGGGGGGGGGGGGTGGGGCCCCGGGGGGGGGGGGGGCGGAATGTGGCCCCGGGGGGGGGGGTATGTGGCCCCGGGGGGGGGGATATGGCCCCGGGGAGGGGGGATATGGCCCCGGGGGGGGGGGATATGGCCCGGGGGGGGGGGATGTGGCCCCGGGGGGGGGGGGGATGTGGCCCCGGGGGGGGATATGGCCCCGGGGGGGGGGGGGGATATGGCCCGGGGGGGGGGGATATGGCCCCGGGGGGGGGGGGGGATGTGGCCCCGGGGGGGGAGGGATATGGCCCCGGGGGGGGGGGATGTGGCCCCGGGGGGGGGGGGATGTGGCCCCGGGGGAGGGGGGGAATGTGGCCCGGGGGAGGGGGGGAATGTGGTCCCGGGGGGGGGGGGATGTGACCCGGGGGGGGGGGGGGGGGGATGTGGCCCCGGGGGGGGGGGGGGGGATGTGGCCCCGGGGGGGGGAGATGTGGCCCCGGGGGGGGGGGGGGGGGTGACCCCACGGTGGCCTGGCCCGCGCTTGGGGCCCACCGATCCACGGACGGGCCTGTGCCGTGGGGGCACTCTAGCCTTCCGCGTCGGCTGCTGTGGTCCTCCACCATGGCCGATGCGGAGATGACCCCCCCTGTGCATGCACTGGGATGATGGCAGCACATGCTGGTGCTCCCGCGCATGCGCCAACTCGTGCCGGCTGGCGGAGGCTCTTCGGCGCTGGTTGGCTAGGCGCCAAACCCCTTCCTCTCCGGCCGGCGAGGTGCAATCCACGCCGCCGCTGGCCGAGCCCCTGAAGGCGAGGAGGATGCCGCCAGAGTGGTTCACGCCACTCCTCGGCACCGGAGTTGTCCACCCTGCCAATTCCTACAGAATCCCATCCCAGGTCAGGATTTAAACTCTTCAGGTGAGCAAATACCCTTGACCTTTGACTGGGTCATTCAACCACCTGACATTCCGGGAGACCAAATGAATTACACAGGGCAGCTTTGGCTTTGTTGAACTCAGCCGGCTTCTTCACCAGCCCTGCTCCCACATCCTGCTCAAACCTGATGGCGTGGCCTTCCCCTTTGTAGTTATGATGCTCTGTCGCCCATCTCAGAACCCGCTCTTTTTCTTCGAAGCTCTGAAACCTCACGATTACTGATCGTGGTGATTCGTTAGGACGGGGCTTCTGTCGGAGTGTCCAGTGGGCACGCTCCAGGTCGGGAGGGGACGTTAATCTACCCTCCCCCACTATCTGCCCAAACATCTCCGCAAAATACCCTGTGGGAGTCGGGTCTTCAATCCCCTCAGGCAGCCCCACAATTTGGATATTTTGCCTCCTGGAACAATTCTGCAAATCATTTACTTTGGCCGTCAACGCTTTATTCACATCGGCCAGAGACATTTCTGCTTCCAGAGAGGCAATATGGTTTCTATGCCTCAAAAAGGCCACCTCCATGCCTTCTATCATGGCTCCATGTGCCATTACTGTTCCATTGGTCTTCTCCAATGACAACCAAATGATGCCCGAGCATCATCTGGGTGTGTTTGTGTGTGTGTGTGTGAGCACTTGTGCGTGCGCGTGTACATGTCCATGTGTGTGTGTGTGTGCATGCGTGTGTGAGCACTTGTGCGTGCACGTGTACATGTCCATGTGTGTGTGTGTGTGAATGAGTGCGTGTGCATATGTGCGTGTGCATGTGTGTTTGCATGCATGCATGTGCATGGTCATGTGTGTGCGTGTGTTCGCATGTGTGTGTGCACGCATGTGCATGTGTGCATGTGTGTGTGTCCGTGTGTGCGTCTCTGTGTGTGCACATGCATGTGTGTGTGTGTGCACGTGTGTGCATGTGTGCATGTGTGTGTGCGTGCATGCGTGTGTGTGTGTGTGTACATGTGTGTGTGTGCGTGTGTGTGTGCGTGTGTGTGTGCGTGTGTGCGTGTGTGTGTGCGTACATGTGTGTGTGCGTGTGTGCGTGTGTGTGTGTGCATGTGTGCGTGTGTGTGTGTGTGCGTGCATGCGTGTGTGTGTGCGTACATGTGTGTGTGCGTTCGTACATGTGTGTGTGTGCGTGTGTGTGTGCGTACATGTGCGTGTGTGTGTGTGCGTACATGTGTGTGTGTGTGTGTGTGCGTGCATGCGTGTGTGTGTGTGTGTGCGTACGTGTGCATGTGTGTGTGTGTGTGTGTACATGTGCATGTGCGTGTGTGTGTTGAAAGGTCTGATCAATCTGAACGTTATCCTGGTTTTCCTGCCCACTGCCGGACCTGCTGAAAATTTCCAACATTTTCTGCCTTTGCTGGAATCTTTTGAGCTAACTCCGATTTGTTATTACCCTCAGCCTGAGATTTTGCAGATTTATTTTGCTGTGTGTTTGTTGCTGTTGTTTCACTCCATTGAAATGTGGAACATTTGTATTGATTGAGGCTGAAAGAACAAACGTTCACTTTGTGCATTAACGCAGCAAATGCCTGTCTCCCGATAGGAAGAGATTCAACTCCAGGAGCAACAGATCCACGACTTCCATGAGAAAGCGGCAAGAATTCAGGAGCTGCTCGAGTGCCAGGAAATCCCACTGGAATTACAGGTAAGGACCTGATCGCCATGGCACCCAATAACCTTTCACCCCCTTGTTAATCAAGAATCTATCTCACTTTACCTTAAATATATTCAAAGATTCAGCTTCCACTGCCTATTGAGGGAGAGTTCCAGAGATTCACCCCCCTCTGAGAGAAAACATTCTCCTCATCTCAGTTTTTAATGGGAGATGTTTTAATTACATTGCCTCATAATCTATTCATCTTCGTAACTCCAGCTGAGCCTGTTTAACCTTTCCTCATAAGACAACCCGCCTATTCCAGCTATTAGTCCAGTAAACCTTCTCTGAACTGCTCCTAATGTGTTTATATCTTTCCTTAAATAAGGAGACCAATGTGGTGATCTGCATCAGTGTAAATACACAAGGGGTTAATGTAAATACACTATGACTAAGTAACCACTAGAGGGAGCACCAGAGACGTCATGGCATGCAGACTTACAGCTAATGAACACATAGAATAGGACACGACCAATGGGCAGTCAAGACACCCAGAGGTGACACTACCACAAGGGGGCATTACACAACCCATATGTAAGGACAGGGCACACATGCTCTGTCTCTTTCCACAGGCGACACTCAGAGAGTAGGACAGGGGCAGATCAGAAGCATCACACCCACCACGTGGCTTAGAGCAGACTGGTTAGTTAGACTGAGTTACTATAGCAAGATTAGCAGGAGAGTCGAACTCCTAGAGAACTGTGCTGGTAACTGGTCTCCAGTCTGAAAATTTTCCATCCACCACCACCCTCTGTCTTCTATGTGATAGCCAGTTACTTATCCAATTGGCCAAATTTCCCTCTATCCCACACCTCCTTACTTTCTTCATGAGCCGACCATGGGGAACCTTATCGAATGCCTTACTAAAATCCATGTACACTTTAATTGGATCGGATTTGTTTATTGTCACGTGTACCGAGGTACAGTGAAAAGTATTTTTCTGCGAGCAGCTCAACAGATCATTCAGTACATGGGAAGAAGAGTGAATAAAAGAAAATACATAATAGGGCAACACAAGGTAGGTTAGTAATAATGTTAGTCTTAGAATTAAATTTTAAAAGATTAGAACGATTGTAAGATAAGGAAAAAGGGGATCTGTTCGGGAGAGCTCTCAGAGAGTCGCCCCTCTCCGGCGCCATCTTGTGTTTAATTAAAGAGGTGGGATGTTTGCCATTGTCTCTGGCGGAGGGGGTACAGACAGTAATAATGAAGGTGCTGCCTAGGTTTCAGAACCTCCCTATCTTTGTCCCGAAATTGATTTTCAGGAAAGTCAATAGGTTGATCTTGGGGTTTGTGTGTGCGGGGAAGGTCCCACAGGTCCAGCGTACCTTTCTGGAATGTGAGTGAATGGGGGAGTGGGGGGGGGGGGGGGCAAAGAATTTGATAAATTACTATTGGGGGCGAACATTGCGAGTGTGAGGAAATGGGCCAGGGAGGAGAGGTCGGTTTTGGGGATGGGTGGAGGGGGGAATCGTGTAGGGGAACGACTTTGAGGGCTTTGTTGTTGGTGCCTCTGCCGTTCTCTCCGGCCAGGTACTCCGTGAACCCAGTGGTGGTGTCGGCTCTGAGGTTGTGGGGGCAAGGTAGGTAGATAGCCCGGAGGGCGGGGGTGTGCGTGAGCGAGCTGGCAGAATTCCGGAGGTCGGAGGTCAGGTTGGTTCTGCAGGGGTCAGCCGGAGGTGGAAATCGTTTATTGATTTCCTCAGGGAGGATTGAGGGGTTAGCGAGGGGGGAGGGGCTTTCGGGGGGGTAAGGGGGTTAAATAGGGGAAAGCAGGACGTGGTTGGGGGTCGGTGTCAGGAGGCTGGATGGTTGGGCTGTTTGATTGGTTGATGTGATTTTCTTCTGATTCTCTTTGGTTCGTCTTTTCACATTCTGTATAGTTATATTGTTGTTCAAAAGCCTCGAATTAAAATATAGTTTTAACAAACCAGGTTAGCGCATATTGCTAGTCTCACTCTAATGTACAGATTTGCCTACAATGGGCAGGATTCAGATTGTGACGACTCGGGAGTTCCCGTTAGGTCCTGCGAGGTGTGGCGAGCGGGGTCGATCACAGAGGAGGGAACTCCCAGCATCTTCCGGCCACGCCCCAAGCCTCCATTCACCCCAACAGAGGTACATCACACCCGTGGTCTCACCAATGTCCCGTACAACTGAAGTCGAACCTCCCTACATCTGTCTACAATTCCCCCTCACAATAAATTATAACGTTCTATTCGATTTCCTCATTACTTGTATGTTTGATGGGGCCGGTTTAGCTCAGTGGTTTGTGATGGAGAGCGAAGCCAGCAGCGTGGGTTCAATTCCCCGCACTGGCTGGGGTTATTCATAAAGGCACCGCCTTCTCAACCCTGCCTCCGGTGTGGTGACCCTCAGCTTAAATCACCACCAGTCAGCTCTGCCCCCCCCACCCCTCACTCTCTCTCTGTTGCTGCTCCTCCCTCTCTCGGCCGTTCTCCATCCTTCTCTCTACCTCACCTGCCTCTATTTCCCTCTTTGCCAGTCTCTCTCCCTCCCGCCAAAGGGAATAATCCGGAATCAGTAAGTGTGACCTGGCAGCTGTTGGATCATCGTCAAAACCCAACTGGTTCGAACCAGAAACTTGCAGCCCAGAAAGAGGCCGTTCAGCCCCGGGTACTTGTGCCAGCTCTTTGAAGGAGCAGTTGTACGTCGTCCCACAATCCTCTCTTTCTTTCCATTATCCTGTAAATTCCTCAATCTCATTCCCCTTTTAAAATTCCAGGATTTCTGTGTGATCCGAATCGCGGAGTTCTCCAGGAACTGGAATTTCTGACAGGTTTTGTTCTCTGGCTTTACGTTGATATGATTCAAATATTGGATCAGTTTTGGTCATTGTACCTGATCAAAGATATACCGCACCATCTCTCTGTCCGCAGTAATGTAACTCACCGATAACCAGCAGCATCCGTTCTTCAATGATTTCATTGTTCTTATTGAATGGTTTCCACCACCCTCCCCAGCCTGACCTCCAGGTGACTCCAGTCACATGTGCTTGACCCTCTGAAGTGACCAAACACCGACGTTTATTAGAAGCTCAGGGGTCTCCACTACCACCTTCACATGGCAACAAATATTCGTAGGCCCGCACCCACAGCATGGGAGCCAACAAGAGTGAGTGGCAGCACGATAGCACAGTGGCTAGCACTGTGGCTTCACAGCTCCAGGGTCCCAGGTTCGATTCCCGGCTGGGTCACTGTCGGTGCGGAGTCTGCACGTTCTCCCCGTGTCTGCGTGGGTTTCCTCCGGGTGCTCCGGTTTCCTCTCACAGTCCAAAGATGTGCAGGTTGGGGTGGATTGGCCGTAATAAATTGCCCTTAGGGTCCAAAAAGGTTAGGAGGGGTTATTGGGTTACGGGGGTAGGGTGGAAGTGAGGGATTAAGTGGGGTTAGTGCAGACTCAATGGGCCGAATGGCCTCTTTCTGCACTGTATGTTCTATGTTCTCTGTCGTGAGTGACCATATTGCTTTAGTGGTACCTTCCCATCACTGAGCTGGGACGCTGAGGTCTCTGTACCTATGCCTGTAAATTGGGACCAGTACTGCAGACAGGGGCCGGTGGACACATGGGGCTTTCAGGGCCCAGGCTGGCCTCCTGGCTGCTCCATATCCCAGGATGTAATGAGGCAGCGGCACCAAGGGTCGCCTGGTGCCACCCTGCAGTGGTGTGAATGCCAGGAGACTGTCTCACGGGTTTGAGAGGGTGGAAAATGCTGAACCCTTCACCTTTGGTTAGCACTGTTGCTTCACAGCTCCAGGGTCCCGGGTTCGATTCCCAGCTTGGGTCACTGTCTGTGTGGAGTCTGCATGTTCTCCCCGTGTCTGCGTGGGTTTCCTCCGGGTGCTCCGGTTTCCTCCCACTGTCCAAAGACGTGCTGTTAGGTGAATTGGACATTCTGAATTCTCCCTCCGTGTACCCGAACAGGCGCCGGAATGTGGCGACTAGGGGCTTTTCACAGTAACTTCATTGCAGTGTTAATGTCAGCCTACTTGTGACAATAACGATTATTATTATTTCTTCGTCTTTCCTCAAAAAGGTGGTGGAATCCACGGTGAGGAAGAAGATGGATCAGGTGAAACACACCCAAAACCAACTGAGCAGCCAGGACGAGGAGCTAAGCGGGGATCTGCATCGGTCATGGGCCAAGCTGGAGTTCATGGAAGCTTCTGGCTCGAGTCCTGGCAAAGAACAAAATCCTCAATTCCTTCAGCACCCACAGCACCCACAGGTAAGTAGCTATTCAGCTCTGTATGCATTGTATTAACAAACGTAAATATCCAATCCAGCTTGCTCTTAGAAAGCATCTCATCACCTCCCACAAAGCACCCATCCAAATAGGTCGGGGCCCTCAGCGGGGACCTTCCTGACGTGGCCACTCTCGCTCTGTTTCCTTCATTGAGGAGCTCTGCTCATCGGAACTGCTCGGCGCAGCTAGAGATCAACGCAGTGAGATATTAATGCAGTGAGATCAGTGCAGAGAGAGATCGGTGCAGAGAGAGATCAATGCAGAGGGAGATCAGTGCAGCGAGATCAGTGCAGAGAGATCAGTGCAGAGAGATCAGTGCAGAGAGAGATCAGTGCAGAGAGATCAGTGCAGAGAGAGATCAGTGCAGAGAGAGATCAGTGCAGAGAGAGATCAGTGCAGTGAGATCAGTGGAGAGAGATCAGTTCAGAGAGAGATCAGTGTGGTGAGAGATCAGTGCAGAGAGATCAGTGCAGTGAGATCCGTGCAGAGAGAGATCAGTGCAGCAAGATCAGTGCAGTGAGATCAGTGCAGAGAGATCAGTGCAGAGAGATCAGTGCAGAGAGATCAGTGCAGAGAGATCAGTGCAGAGAGATCAGTGCAGAGACAGATCAGTGCAGAGAGAGATCAGTGCAGAGAGATCAGTGCAGAGAGATCAGTGCAGAGAGAGATCAGTGCAGAGAGAGATCAGTGCAGAGAGAGATCAGTGCAGAGAGAGATCAGTGCAGAGAGAGATCAGTGCAGAGAGATCAGTGCAGAGAGAGATCAGTGCAGAGAGAGATCAGTGCAGAGAGAGATCAGTACAGAGAGATCAGTGCAGAGAGAGTTCAGTGCAGTGAGATCAGTGCAGTGAGATCAGTGCAGAGAGAAATCAGTGCAGAGAGAGATCAGTGCAGAGAGAGATCAGTGCTGTGAGATCAGTGCAGAGAGAGATCAGTGCAGAGAGAGATCTGTGCAGAGAGAGATCAGTGCAGAGAGATCAGTGCAGAGAGATCAGTGCAGAGTGAGATCAGTGCAGAGTGAGATCAATGCAGAGAGAGATCAGTGCAGAGTGAGATCAGTGCAGAGTGAGATCAGTGCAGTGAGATCAGTGCAGTGAGATCAGTACAGAGAGATCAGGGCAGAGAGATCAGTGCAGAGAGAGGTCAGTGCAGTGAGATCAGTGCAGAGATATCAGTGCAGTGAGAGAGATCAGTACAGAGAGATCAGTGCAGAGAGAGTTCAGTGCAGTGAGATCAGTGCAGTAAGATCAGTGCAGAGAGAGATCAGTGCAGAGAGAGATCAGTGCAGAGAGAGATCAGTGCAGAGAGATCAGTGCAGAGAGAGATCAGTGCAGAGAGAGATCAGTGCAGAGAGAGATCAGTGCAGAGAGAGATCAGTGCAGAGAGAGATCAGTGCAGAGAGAGATCAGTGCAGAGAGAGATCAGTGCAGAGAGAGATCAGTGCAGAGAGATCAGTGCAGAGTGAGATCAATGCAGAGAGAGATCAGTGCAGAGAGAGATCAGTGCAGAGAGAGATCAGTGCAGAGGGAGATCAGTGCAGAGAGAGATCAGTGCAGTGAGATCAGTGCAGAGAGAGATCAGTGCAGAGAGAGATCAGTGCAGAGTGAGATCAGTGCAGAGAGATCAGTGCAGAGTGAGATCAATGCAGAGAGAGATCAGTGCAGAGTGAGATCAGTGCAGAGTGGGATCAGTGCAGTGAGATCAGTGCAGAGAGAGATCAGTGCAGAGTGAGATCAGTGCAGTGAGATCAGTGCAGAGAGAGATCAGTGCAGAGTGGGATCAGTGCAGTGAGATCAGTGCAGAGAGAGATCAGTGCAGAGAGAGATCAGTGCAGAGAGATCAGTGCAGAGAGATCAGTGCAGAGAGAGTTCAGTGCAGTGAGATCAGTGCAGAGAGATCAGTGCAGAGAGAGATCAGTGCAGTGAGATAAGTGCAGAGAGATCAGTGCAGAGAGATCAGTGTAGAGAGATCAGTGCAGAGAGAGATCAGTGCAGTGAGATCAGTGCAGAGAGATCAGTGCAGAGAGATCAGTGCAGTGAGATCAGTGCAGAGAGAGATCAGTGCAGAGAGAGATCAGTGCAGAGAGAGATCAGTGCAGTGAGATCAGTTCAGAGAGATCAGTGCTGAGAGATCAGTGCAGAGAGAGATCAGTGCCGAGAGAGATCCATGCAGAGAGAGATCAGTGCCGAGAGAGATCCATGCAGAGAGAGATCAGTGCCGAGAGATCCGTGCAGAGAGAGATCCGTGCAGAGAGAGATCAGTGCAGAGAGAGATCAGCGCAGAGAGATCAGCGGAGAGAGATCAGTGCAGAGAGAGATCAGTGCAGAGAGAGATCAATTCCGAGAGATCAGTGCAGTGAGATCAGTGCAGAGAGAGATGAAATGAAATGAAATGAAAATCGCTTATTGTCACGAGTAGGCTTCAATGAAGTTACTGTGAAAAGCCCCTAGTCGCCACATTCCGGCGCCTGTCTGGGGAGTCTGGAATGGGAATCGAACCGTTCTGCTGGCCTGCTTGGTCTGCTTTAAAAGCCAGCGATTTAGCCCAGTGAGCTAAACCAGCCCCTTTAGTCTGAGATTGTGTCCTCTGGTTCTAGTTTTTCCTACAAGTGGAAACATCCTCTCCACGTCCACTCTATCCAGGCCTCGCAGTATCCTGTAAGTTTCAATAAGATCCCCCTCATCCTTCTAAACTTCATTGAGTACAGACCCAGAGTCCTCAACCGTTCCTCACACGACAAGCCAATTTCTCGTACGACCTTGCTGCCATCCCAGGATTCAGCCTGGTGAACCATTGCTGCCCTCCCACTTTGACAAGTATGTCCTTTCTTAGATAAGGAGACTAAATCTGTTGGTGGTACTCCAGGTGCGGTGTCATCGATCCCCTGGACAATGGCAGTGAGACATTCCTGCACCTGTACTCAAACCCTCTCACAACGAAGGCTAACATACCATCTGCCTTCCTAGCCGCTTGCTGTACCTGCATGTTTATCAGACACCCAGCTCCCTCTGTACGTCAACATTTCCCAATCTATCACCATTTAAATAATACTCTGCCGTTCTGTTTCTCCGTCTGAAGTGAATAAATTCACATTTATCCACGTTATACAGCACCTGCCGTGTTTGCTCCTTCTTAAATACATAGAACATACAGTGCAGAAGGAGGCCGTTCGGCCCGTCAAGTCTGCACCAACCCTCTTAAACCCTCACTTCCACCCTATCCCCGTAACCCAATAACCCCATCTAACCCTTTTTGGAGTCTAAGGGGCAATTTATCATGGCCAATCCACCTAACCCGCACGTCTTTGGACTGTGGGAGGAAACCGGAGCACCCGGAGGAAACCCACGCAGACACGGGGAGAACATGCAGACTCCGCACAGACAGTGACCCAAGCCGGGAATTGAACCTGGGACCCTGGCGCTGTGAAGCCACAGTGCTAACCACTGTGCTCCCGTGCTGCCCATTCACTCAACTTGGTCGAAATCATCTTGAAGCCTCTAACATCCTCTTCATCAGTCACTTTCTCACTAGCTTTTGTGTCAAACTTGGAGATATTACATTTGGTTCCGCCATGCAGATCATTGATATTAGTTGTGAATAGCGGAGCCCAGGCAGTGATCCCTGCACAAAGATGGCTCAGGAACCTCTCCAACCACAAAAACAACCTGTATTTAGCATCAGTTAATGAGGGTAATTTACTCACAGTAAAAGTCCTGAAGGCTTTGGCAGGAAATATCCTTTCTCTAATTTTGATAGTGAACCACGTGAAGGAATATTCAGTCAGGTGACCAAAGGCCTGGACAAAGAGGGTTTAAAACAGGAGAACGAGGGCGGGACTGAGACAACCTTCCGGGGGGAATTCCTGAACTTCGGGCCCAGGCAGCTGAAACCCGGAATGTGGAAGGGGCCGGATTTGGAGGGGTGTAGATATCTCAGAAGGGTATGGGTTGGGGAAAATGTCAGAGATAGGGAAAGGGGTCTGAAAACAGGGGTGAGAATTTTAAGATTGAGGTGTTGCAGCCAGTGTACGTCAGGGAACACGGGGGGGGGGGGGGGGGGGGAGAGGGGGGGATGTGTAAACCCCGCTCCTGAAGACTAGCTCAGGATGATACCTTCAGCAAAGGGCAGAGTTATTCTCAGAGAGCCGTGAAGACCAGTTGTGAAGGGAGTGGGCTGTCGAGGTGGCTGAGGGTGTAAACTCTGGCAACTCAGCTGCTCTCTCCGGGGTGTTTACAACTGGAGGTGCTGCACTTTCACCTGCTACATTTTTCAGGGTGGTCCAGAGTCCAAGGCCAGCGGTCTGTGTAATCTGGGTCAACACCAAGAGCCGGTGCAAATGGCTGGAGATCCCAGTGATGACGAGGTCACACCCACAGCGGAGGAACTGCCTCAGGTAACGATCACAATCTTCAAATCTCAATGAGCTGAACACTGGTTAGCTTCTAATCATTGAAACATCAAATCATATAGTATAGGAGGCCATTCAGCCCATCACTCATATCAAAAGCATTCAGATTCCACACTCAACTCTTCCAACATCAACAACAAAGTACATTAACAGAGTGAAACATCTAAAGGGAACATTATAAACAAAATGTGACACCAGGCCACATGTTGCGATATTAGAAATAAAACAGAAACTGCCAATAATATTCAGGCAGCATCTGTGGAGCAGAACTTTGTGTTTTTACTTCCGTTTTCCAGCAGTTTGGGATTAAGGAGCTATTAGGAATGCCTTGATCAAAGAAGTAGGTTTGGGAAGCCTCAAATCAGGAGAGAGGGGTAAAGAGATTTAGAGAGGAAATTCTAGAGTTGAAATCCAAGTAGTTGAAGGCACGGTCACCAATGGGGGAACGATTATGGAGAATGCAAGGCCAGAATTGGGGGAGTGTGAGATCCTGGAGTGAGTTAGTCTGGTTCCCAGCCTTTAGCCAGCTTTTCCCAGTGTTTATTACAGCTCCTGAAGCCGATTTAATTAAAAGCCTCTCATGGGGAACTTTATTAAAAGCCTTCTGGAAGTTGACAGTGGGTGTGGGGTTTAAGGTGAGAGTGGGGTTTTGGTGTTCAGGGTAAGGGTGGGAGTGGGGTTTAGGATGGGAATGTAGGGTTCACGGTGGGGGTGAGGAATTGAGGATCAGGCTGTGGATCCTGATGTGCGTTGAGTGAAAGGGTAATCATCTCTGCTTCTCTCGTCCTTTGCCGGTCTCCAGGCACCCTGGGTGGGACATGAGCAAAGCCAGGAGCCAGTCAGTGACAGGCAGTGCCCCGGGGACACAGAGCCACGGCGGAGATGGAATGAAACGACGGAGGAGGAGCGAGCGGTGAAAAGACGCAGAGAGTCGCCGCTGACCCAGGTGGAAGATGATCAGAGGAAGCAGAGTGCTACCAAAACGCCACGGGATACAGCGGAGACTGAGCAGGAGGATATGAAAGTGTGAGTAGCAGCAAGGAGCTGGGGCAGCCTGTCCCGGGGGTAAGAGCGTGACACATTAACCAGCACCGTTACTCAATAAATCACAATGTTAGCCCGTTTCTAACCCGCGCAGAGTCGCTGAAGCTCTGTGTGTGTCAGCCGCAGCCCAGTACAGACACTCTGGCTGGGATTTTCCCCAGCGTGGGACAGAGGGTCAGAGACTCTGACTGGCATTCGGTGAGCTTCTCTCTCGATACACAGCCCAGTTTTCACGCCAGGGGCTGGATTCTCCGCACCCCGACGGCGAAATCGCATTCGGTGACGGGACGGAGAATCCAGATTCCCGCATGAAATCGGGACTGGCACCGATTCTCCGGCCCCTGAAAAGTGGACCTCCCCCCCACCCACCCTCCTTTCATGGGCACGCCCCCCACAGGACGTGTCCCTTGGCAGTGCCATCTGGCCCCCAGGCAGTGCTCCTGACGGCTTTACAGGACGACCCGGGCACCTTGACAGTGCCAGCCTGGCAGTGCCAAGGTGCCCGTTTACCTAGGGAAGGGTCAGGGAGCCACCCTATACTATTTCTGACCAGCCGTGGGCCTCCAGTGGCCTGGGAGACCCCCCCCCCCCCCCCAACCTGGCTGCTATTCCACCTGGTCCACATTAGTACTGAACGGCGCCTGGCTGGAGCCTCCCTGGGGAGGCCGGAAGGTGGGTTGGGTCAGCTCAGTTGACCAAACGATTAGCACATGGTTCCGGGTGACAGCAGCAGAGTTGGGTTCAATCCCTGTTCAGGCTGAGGGAGACCCACGTCCTTGACCCGCCCAATGGTAAATCACCGCATAAAGTGTGTTCCAGCAAATCTGGAATGATGGAAGGTGCTGCCCGAAACCTAACAATCATTTTCTTTTGATTAATTTAGTGTACCCAATTCATTTTTTACAGTTAAGGTGCAATTTAGCGTGGCCAATCCACCTACCCTACTGTGGTGAATGTGTAACTGGTAATTCACACTGTACATTGCTGTGTCCCTGTGGGCTCTGTCTGTGAGCCGTTGTGCGGCTCTGCCCACAGGGGGAGATGTGGAGCATGTACAGGGCTCCGCCCCCATCAGGAAGTATAAGTGCTGCGGTCTTGTGAGTCCGCCCTCAGTTCAGCATAGTCGCAGGCAGGCTCAGTTATAAGCCGATTAAAGACACAGTTTACTTCAACTCGTGTCTCACCTACGCATCTTTTGGGATGTGGGGGGCGCAACACATGCAGACACAGGGAGAATGTGCAAACTCCACACGGACAGTGACCCAGAGCCGGGATCGAACCTGGGACCTCAGCGCCGTGAAGCAGCAATGCTAACCACTGCGCCACCGTGCTGCCCTGAAAACTAACAATCATAATGTCCTTGCTTTTGTATCTTTGTTGACAAAATCAAGGGCTGTCTGTTATTTTCTCAAACAGCCTTTGGAATGTGACCCACAGCCTTCAAATCATCTAAACACAGAACCATCTCCTCCAGAACCCCTTAAAAATAACAGCATTTAGCTTTTCAAGCCTCTCCTCAAACCTCCTACTAATATCTCAGCCTTCACACGTGTCTGTGTCACAATTCCCTCGCTGTGGGTCTTCTCTTCCCACCTGAAGATTCTGCTGCCATGTTTGATTTCACACAAGGTCCAGATCTCCCATTGTCCCCCTCGCTGACCCACACGGCCACCAGGTCCAGATCTCCCATTGTCCCCCCTCGCTGACCCACACGGCCCCCAGGTCCAGTTCTCCCATTTTCCCCCTCGCTGACCCACACCACCACCAGGGCCGGATCTCCCATTGGCCCCTGACTGACCCACACCACCACCAGGTCCAGATCTCCCATTGTCCCCCTGACTGACCCACACGGCCACCAGGTCCAGATCTCCCATTGTCCCCCCTCGCTGACCCACACGGCCACCAGGGCCAGATCTCCCATTGTCCCCCTGACTGACCCACACGGCCACCAGGTCCAGATCTCCCATTGTCCCCGTCACTGACCCACACGGCCACCAGGTCCAGATCTCCCATTGTCCCCCTCGCTGACCCACACGGCCACCAGGTCCAGTTCTCCCATTGTCCCCCCTCGCTGACCCACACCACCACCAGGGCCAGATCTCCCATTGTCCCCGTCACTGACCCACACCACCACCAGGTCCAGTTCTCCCATTGTCCGCGTCACTGACCCACACGGCCACCAGGTCCAGTTCTCCCATTATCCCCCCACGCTGACCCACACCACCACCAGGGCCGGATCTCCCATTGGCCCCTGACTGACCCACACCACCACCAGGTCCAGATCTCCCATTGTCCCCCTGACTGACCCACACCACCACCATGTCCAGATCTCCCATTGTCCCCCTCGCTGACCCACACGGCCCCCAGGTCCAGATCTCCCATTGTCCCCCTGACTGACCCACACGGCCACCAGGTCCAGATCTCCCATTGTCCCCCCTCGCTGACCCACACGGCCACCAGGGCCAGATCTCCCATTGTCCCCCTCGCTGACCCACACCACCACCAGGTCCAGATCTCCCATTGTCCCCCCTCGCTGACCCACACGGCCACCAGGTCCAGATCTCCCATTGTCCCTGTCACTGACCCACACCACCACCAGGTCCAGATCTCCCATTGTCCCCCCTCGCTGACCCACACGGCCACCAGGTCCAGATCTCCCATTGTCCCCCCTCGCTGACCCACACGGCCACCAGGTCCAGATCTCCCATTGTCCCCATCACTGACCCACATGGCCACCAGGTCCAGATCTCCCATTGTCCCCCCTCGCTGACCCACACCACCACCAGGTCCAGATCTCCCATTGTCCCCCCTCGCTGACCCACACCACCACCAGGTCCAGATCTCCCATTGTCCCCCTCGCTGACCCACACCACCACCAGGGCCAGATCTCCCATTGTCCCCATCACGGACCCACACGGCCACCAGGTCCAGTTCTCCCATTGTCCCCCTGACTGACCCTCACGGCCACCAGGTCCAGTTCTCCCATTGTCCCCCTGACTGACCCTCACGGCCACCAGGTCCAGTTCTCCCATTGTCCCCCCTCGCTGACCCACACCACCACCAGGTCCAGATCTCCCATTGTCCCCATCACGGACCCACACGGCCACCAGGTCCAGTTCTCCCATTGTCCCCCTGACTGACCCACACGGCCACCAGGTCCAGATCTCCCATTGTCCCCCTCGCTGACCCACACGGCCACCAGGTCCAGATCTCCCATTGTCCCCCCACGCTGACCCACACCACCACCAGGTCCAGATCTCCCATTGTCCCTGTCACTGACCCACAAGGCCACCAGGTCCAGATCTCCCATTGTCCCCGTCACTGACCCACACCACCACCAGGGCCAGATCTCCCATTGTCCCCGTCACTGACCCACACCACCACCAGGGCCAGATCTCCCATTGTCCCCCCTTCGCTGACCCACACAGCCACCAGGTCCAGATCTCCCATTGTCCCCCTCGCTGACCCACACGGCCACCAGGTCCAGATCTCCCATTGTCCGCGTCATTGACCCACACCACCACCAGGTCCAGATCTCCCATTGTCCCCCTCGCTGACCCACACGGCCACCAGGTCCAGATCTCCCATTGTCCCCCCTCGCTGACCCACACCACCACCAGGTCCAGATATCCCATTGTCCCCGTCACTGACCCACACGGCCACCAGGTCCAGATTTCCCATTGTCCCCCTGACTGACCCACACGGCCACCAGGTACAGATCGCCCATTGTCCCCCCTCGCTGACCCACACGGCCACCAGGTCCAGATCTCCCATTGTCCCCCTGACTGCCCCACACGGCCACCAGGGCCAGATCTCCCATTTTCCCCGTCACTGACCCACACGGCCACCAGGTCCAGATCTCCCATTGTCCCCGTCACTGACCCACACGCCCACCAGGTCCTGATCTCCCATTGTCCCCCACGCTGAGCCACACCACCACCAGGTCCAGATCTCCCATTGTCCCCCTGACTGACCCACACGGCCACCAGGGCCAGATCTCCCATTGTCCCCCCTCGCTGACCCACACCACCATCAGGGCCAGATCTCCCATTGTCCCCCCTCGCTGACCCACACGGCCACCAGGTCCAGATCTCCCATTGTCCCCCTGACTGCCCCACACCACCACCAGGTCCAGATCTCCCATTGTCCCCATCACTGACCCACACGGCCACCAGGTCCAGATCTCCCATTGTCCCCCTCGCTGACCCACACGGCCACCAGGTCCAGATCTCCCATTGTCCCCCCTCGCTGACCCACACGGCCACCAGGTCCAGATCTCCCATTGTCCCCCCTCGCTGACCCACACCACCACCAGGTCCAGATCTCCCATTGTCCCCGTCACTGACCCACACCACCACCAGGTCCAGATCTCCCATTGTCCCCCTCGCTGACCCACACGGCCACCAGGTCCAGATCTCCCATTGTCCCTGTCACTGACCCACACCACCACCAGGGCCAGATATCCCATTGTCCCCCTCGCTGACCCACACCACCACCAGGGCCAGATCTCCCATTGTCCCCCTCGCTGACCCACACCACCACCAGGTCCAGATATCCCATTGTCCCCCTGACTGACCCACACGGCCACCAGGTCCAGATCTCCCATTGTCCCCGTCACTGACCCACACGGCCACCAAGTCCAGTTCTCCCATTGTCACCCTGACTGACCCACACGGCCACCAGGTCCAGATCTCCCATTGTCCCCCCTCGCTGACCCACACCACCACCAGGTCCAGATCTCCCATTGTCCCCGTCACTGACCCACACCACCACCAGGGCCAGATCTCCCATTGTCCCCCTCGCTGACCCACACGGCCACCAGGGCCAGATCTCCCATTGTCCCCCTCGCTGACCCACATGACCACCAGGTCCAGATCTCCCATTGTCCCCGTCACTGACCCACACGGCCACCAGGGCCAGATCTCCCATTGTCCCCGTCACTGACCCACACGGCCACCAGGGCCAGATCTCCCATTGTCCCCCCTCGCTGACCCACACCACCACCAGGGCCAGATATCCCATTGTCCCCCTCGCTGACCCACACCACCACCAGGGCCAGATCTCCCATTGTCCCCCTCGCTGACCCACACCACCACCAGGTCCAGATCTCCCATTGTCCCCCTGACTGACCCACACGGCCACCAGGTACAGATCGCCCATTGTCCCCCTGACTGCCCCACACCACCACCAGGGCCAGATCTCCCATTGTCCCCCTCGCTGACCCACACCACCACCAGGTCCAGATCTCCCATTGTCCCCCCTCGCTGACCCACACCACCACCAGGGCCAGATCTCCCATTGTCCCCCTCGCTGACCCACACCACCACCAGGGCCAGATCTCCCATTGTCCCCCTGACTGACCCACACGGCCACCAGGTCCAGATCTCCCATTGTCCCCGTCACTGACCCACACGGCCACCAAGTCCAGTTCTCCCATTGTCCCCCTGACTGACCCACACAGCCACCAGGTCCAGATCTCCCATTGTCCCCCCTCGCTGACCCACATGACCACCAGGTCCAGATCTCCCATTGTCCTCATTACTGACCCACACGGCCACCAGGGCCAGATCTCCCATTGTCCCCCCTCGCTGACCCACACCACCACCAGGGCCAGATATCCCATTGTCCCCCTCGCTGACCCACACCACCACCAGGGCCAGATATCCCATTGTCCCCCTCGCTGACCCACACCACCACCAGGTCCAGATCTCCCATTGTCCCCCCTCGCTGACCCACACGGCCACCAGGTCCAGATCTCCCATTGTCCCCCTGACTGACCCACACCACCACCAGGTCCAGATCTCCCATTGTCCCCATCACTGACCCACACCACCACCAGGTCCAGATCTCCCATTGTCCCCATCGCTGACCCACACGGCCACCAGGTCCAGATCGCCCATTGTCCCCCTGACTGCCCCACACCACCACCAGGGCCTGATCTCCCATTGTCCCCATCGCTGACCCACACGGCCACCAGGTCCAGATCTCCCATTGTCCCCCTGACTGACCCACACGGCCACCAGGGCCAGATCTCCCATTGTCCCCCCTCGCTGACCCACACGGCCACCAGGTCCAGATCTCCCATTGTCCCCCTCGCTGACCCACACGGCCACCAGGTCCAGATCTCCCATTGTCCCCCTCGCTGACCCACACGGCCACCAAGTCCAGTTCTCCCATTGTCCCCGTCACTGACCCACATGGCCACCAGGTCCAGATCTCCCATTGTCCCCCTCGCTGACCCACACAGCCACCAGGTCCAGATCTCCCATTGTCCCCCTCGCTGACCCACACGGCCACCAGGTCCAGATCTCCCATTGTCCCCCTGACTGACCCACACAGCCACCAGGTCCAGTTCTCCCATTGTCCCCCCTCGCTGACCCACACGGCCACCAGGTCCAGATCTCCCGTTATCCCCCTCGCTGACCCACACAGCCACCAGGTCCAGATCTCCCATTGACCCTGTCACTGACCCACACGGCCACCAGGTCCAGATCTCCCGTTATCCCCCTCGCTGACCCACACAGCCACCAGGTCCAGATCTCCCATTGTCCCCGTCACTGACCCACACCACCACCAGGTCCAGATCTCCCATTGTCCCCCTGACTGACCCACACGGCCACCAGGTCCAGATCTCCCATTGTCCCCGTCACTGACCCACACCATCACCAGGTCCAGATCTCCCATTGTCCCCCCTCGCTGACCCACACCACCACCAGGTCCAGATCTCCCATTGTCCCCCCTCCCTGACCCACACGGCCACCAGGTCCAGATCTCCCATTGTCCCCGTCACTGACCCACACCACCACCAGGTCCAGATCTCCCATTGTCCCCCCTCGCTGACCCACACCACCACCAGGTCCAGATCTCCCATTGTCCCCCTCGCTGACCCACACGGCCACCAGGTCCAGATCTCCCATTGTCCCCCTCGCTGACCCACACCACCACCAGGTCCAGATCTCCCATTGTCCCCCTGACTGACCCACACCACCACCAGGTCCAGATCTCCCATTGTCCCCCTGACTGACCCACACCACCACCAGGTCCAGCAATGCACCTGTTTCCAAATCCTGATCTTAACATTTCGGGGTAGCTCTCTGAATGTTTGACAAGCCGGAAGGTTCTATACAAATGCAGGCTGTTTTCGAAGGGCGAAGGATTCCTCGAAATGGGGATTCTCGGTAACTCCTCGCGAAGCTGGTGATTTAACATTTTAATAACTAAATAATTTATTTCTGCTGTTTGGGCAGGTACCCAGAGAAACTGAGGGAATATGTGACAAACTGCCACCAACTTTCAGACATACTTCACACCCTGGAGACATCCCTCAAAAGCACGGCTGCACAGATCCCAAATTCCTATAAAGCAGCAATTGAACAAGTGGAAAGTCAGGCGGTAAATCAATGTTATGTTAATCTGTGTCGGACTCCAGCCAAGAACAAGGGCAAAGCTCAGGATGTGTGTAGCTGTGCATCAGCCCGTGTCTGTGTCTGTCTGCTTCAGTCTGTGTCTGTGTCTGCATCAGCCTGTGTCTGCTTCAGTCTGTGTCTGTGTCTGTCTGCATCAGTCTGTGTCTGTGTTTGCATCAGTCTGTGTCTCTCTCTGTGTCTGTGTCTGTCTCTGTGTCTGTGTCTGTCTCTGTGTCTGTGTCTGCTTCAGTCTGTGTCTGTATCAGTCTGTGTCTGTCTCAGTGTGTCTGTGTCTGTGTCTGTCTCTGTCTCTGTGTCTGTGTCTGTCTCTGTGTCTGTGTCTGTCTCTGTGTCTGTGTCTGCTTCAGTCTGTGTCTGTATCAGTCTGTGTCTGTCTCAGTGTGTCTGTGTCTGTGTCTGTCTCAGTCTGTCTCTGTGTCTGTGTCTGTCTCTGTGTCTGTGTCTGTCTCTGTGTCTGTGTCTGCTTCAGTCTGTGTCTGTATCAGTCTGTGTCTGTCTCAGTGTGTCTGTGTCTGTGTCTGTCTCAGTCTGTCTCTGTGTCTGTGTCTGTCTCTGTGTCTGTGTCTGTCTCTGTGTCTGTGTCTGCTTCAGTCTGTGTCTGTATCAGTCTGTGTCTGTCTCAGTGTGTCTGTGTCTGTGTCTGTCTCAGTCTGTCTCTGTGTCTGTGTCTGTCTCAGTCTGTGTCTGTATCACTAAGGAGGTAGTGATGGGCAAGCTAATGGGGCTAAAGGTAGACAAGTCTCCTGGCCCTGATGGAATGCACCCCAGAGTGCTAAAAGAGATGGCTAGGGAAATTACAAATGTACTAGTGATAATTTACCAAAATTCTCTAGACTCTGGGGTGGTCCCAGCGGATTGGAAATTAGCAAACGTGACACCACTGTTTAAAAAAGGAGGTCGGCAGAAAGCAGGAAATTATAGGCCAGTGAGCTTAACTTCGGTAGTAGGGAAGATGCTGGAATCTATCATCAAGGAAGAAATAGCGAGGCACCTGGATAGAAATTGTCCCATTGGGCAGACGCAGCATGGGTTCATAAAGGGCAGGTCATGCCTAACTAATTTAGTGTAATTTTTTGAGGACATTACAGACATGAAGCCTTTGACAAGGTGCCACACAAAAGGTTGCTGCATAAAATAAAGATGCATGGCATTAAGGGTAAAGTAGTAGCATGGATAGAAGATTGGTTAATTAATAGAAAGCAAAGAGTGGGGATTAATGGGTGTTTCTCTGGTTGGCAATCAGTAGCTAGTGGTGTCCCTCAGGGATCCGTGTTGGGCCCACAATTGTTCACAATTTACATAGATGATTTGGAGTTGGGGACCAAGGGCAATGTGTCCAAGTTTGCAGATGACACTAAGATGAGTGGTAAAGCGAAAAGTGCAGAGGATACTGGAAGTCTGCAGAGGGATTTGGATAGGTTAAGTGAATGGGCTAGGGTCTGGCAGATGGAATACAATGTTGACAAATGTGAGGTTATCCATTTTGGTAGGAATAACAGCAAACGGGATTATTATTTAAACGATAAAATATTAAAGCATGCCGCTGTGCAGAGAGACCTGGGTTTGCTAGTGCATGAGTCACAGAAAGTTGGTTTACAAGTGCAACAGGTGATTAAGAAGGCAAATGGAATTTTGTCCTTCATTGCTAGAGGGATGGAGTTTAAAACTAGGGAGGTTATGTTGCAATTGTATAAGGTGTTAGTGAGGCCACATCTGGAGTATTGTGTTCAGTTTTGGTCTCCTTACCTGAGAAAGGACGTACTGGCACTGGAGGGTGTGCAGAGGAGATTCACTAGGTTAATCCCAGAGCTGAAGGGGTTGGATTACGAGGAGAGGTTGAGTAGACTGGGACTGTACTCGTTGGAATTTAGAAGGATGAGGGGGGATCTTAGAGAAACATTTAAAATTATGAAGGGAATAGATAGGATAGATGCGGGCAGGTTGTTTCCACTGGCGGGTGAAAGCAGAACTGGGGGCATAGCCTCAAAATAAGGGGAAGTAGATTTAGGACTGAGTTTAGGAGGAACTTCTTCACCCAAAGGGTTGTGAATCTATGGGATTCGTTGTCCAGTGAAGCAGTTGAGACTCCTTCATTAAATGTTTTTAAGATAAAGATAGATAGTTTTTTGAAGAATAAAGGGATTAAGGGTTATGGTGTTCGGGCCGGAAAGTGGAGCTGAGTCCACAAAAGATCAGCCATGATCTAATTGAATGGCGGAGCAGGCTCGAGGGGCCAGATGGCCTACTCCTGCTCCTAGTTCTTATGTTCTTATACAGGGCATGTTCTCTTCCTGTGATTCAAGTGCATGTGTAATATCCCACGTGGGGCCTTGGGATGGGAATGATTATCTCCGTGGTCCTTGCACAGTATGATGGGGGGGGGGGGGGGATCTCTACTAACCTCTGTATAAGGGGCGGCCGGAGAGGAACCGGGGGGAGGGGGGGGGGGGGGGGGGACTACCAGGCTGTGTATATACTGTGCTGTCAATAAAACCTTTGTTTCTTTATTTTCCCCTGTGTGCCCTCGGACACAAGGACACCCCGGCATCTCCGAGTGTCAACATTTCCCAGTCTCACAATTTGAAAAGATTTTATTTTTCCCCGAAAGATGTACACCTTCACACATTGCCACAATGGATTCCACCCTGTCCCCTTTCCTACCCATTGGTCCAGCCTGCCTCTCACCCTCTGAAACCTCTTTGCATCCTCCTCACTCTCCAACCTAACGCTGGATCCCAGATTACTGATCATACATTACACTCAGTCCCTTATCCATCCGTGTGCATCGGGAAAACTTCTGAATCCTACAGACTGTTTGGACTCCAACACCTGGGGAAATAACTTCCCTCTACCTGCACTTTAATCATTTTAAATACCTCAGTTCCATCACCCTTAACCTCAAAGTATAAGGGGGGGTCACAAGTATATCGATGTAACCTGTCCTTATAATTTAACCCCTTCAACTCCAGTATCATCCTGGTGAAGCACTCCCTTAAAAAGGAAAGATGCTCGCCTGGGACAGGAGTGACCTATTCAGGTTGTTTTCTGGCGATCAAGTTGCTGTTTC
Source organism: Scyliorhinus canicula (assembly GCF_902713615.1). Classification (NCBI taxonomy): domain Eukaryota; kingdom Metazoa; phylum Chordata; class Chondrichthyes; order Carcharhiniformes; family Scyliorhinidae; genus Scyliorhinus; species Scyliorhinus canicula. Next base: position 3,279,542 of record NC_052147.1, read on the forward strand.
CTTCATTAACCAATAGGAGCTGGGAAGAGAAGTCAGTTTGCTAGAAATGAAGATTTTGGAGCAGAGGAACGTTGCTGCGGATTTGGAGAGGAGAGATGAAGCAAACAGTGAGGGATGTGTCAATCCGGCTGCGACTAGGCTCTGGGAGCATTGGCTCTGTCTCCGAGACTCTGTGAGAGAGCAGGAATTACACAGCAGGAGCGTGAGGGAGGAATGGAAAACTATCAGTGAGCAGGTACAAACTCTGATAATTATTTCAATAATACCATAGAACAGGGATGGGCAAACTACGGCCCGCGGGCCACATGCGGCCCGCCAAAGGTCTTTATGCGGCCCGCCAAGATCAAGTCATAAAAAAAAAGAAAAAAAATGTTTAAAAAAAATTTTTTTTTAAATTTTTTAATATTTTTTAAATAAGGTTAATGGGGGGGGGGGGGGGGGGGGCTGTTGGGTTACGGGTATATGGGTTACGTGGGTTTAAGTAGGGTGATCATTGTTCGGCACAACATCGAGGGCCGAAGGGCCTGTTCTGTGCTGTACTGTTCTATGTTCTATATGAGGCGCCCAGAATCATAACCGGGTGAAGTGCCATTTTTGAAAAGTAGAGAAAAAGAGGGCTAAAGGCAGGATGCCGCCGGGGGAAGCGCTGAGGTATATGCCGCACGCTAATTGATTACAACCGGGACTATTAATTAATATACTATGCGGCCCTTTAAAATTGTGAATTTCTGAATGTGGCCCTCGCACGGAAAAGTTTGCCCACCCCTGATATAGAACCAAGTTACCGAGATCAATTAAACGAGGGACAAATTAAAGGGTCAGTCCCAAGTGGTGATTAGCAGGGTCAACAAGGCCACACCCCAGTCCCTGCGGTGCCCAACGGGGACAGAATGTCTCGATATTGCCCGTGGACACCGCTTGCTTCCTCCCCAGCGACATCTGGCCACGGTGCAGTTGATCGGATGACCCCCTCGATCGCCCGCTGTCTGGACCTGTCAATGGCGCACTTCGCCAGGCCCAGGAGCAGGTTCCCGAGAAGGTTCTCCTCCTGATCTGTCCCTCTCTCCACCCGGTGCCCGTGGATCAGGAGCGTGGCACTGAAGTGGATACAAAACTTCAACAAAAGATTTTTATGAAATGAAACAGAGGGCGCAATTCTCCCAAAGGGAGACAAAGTGCCAACGCCGGAGTGAAAACTCGCCCCCTATTCTCCACCCCCCTCCCCCCCCCCAGGGGGCTAGGAGCGGCGGTGCGTCAATCCCGCACGCCGGGCCTTGACGCTTGCGTCAAAGCGGCGCCGCCTAAATGACGTGGCCGCGCCAACCCGCGCATGCACGGTTGCCGTCTTCCCCTCCACTGCCCCGCAAGACATGGCGGCTTGATCTTGCGGGGCGGCGGAGGGAAAAGAGTGCGTCTTTCAGAGACGCCGGCCCGATGATCGGTGGGCACCGATCGCGGGCCAGACCCCTCCTGAGCAGCCTCCTGCTGCTCGATCCTCCCTCCGCCCCCCACAGGCCCCACACGCAGCGTTCGCGCGCTGTTCACGCCGGCAGAGACCAGGTGTGGTTGGCGCCGGCGTGAACCGGTCGGATTAGGCAGGCCGCTCGGCCCATCCGGGCCGGAGAATCACCGCTCGACCGGAGCGGCGATTCTCCGAGCGGCCTGTCGCAACCTCCGAGCGACACGCCGTTTTGGGGGGGGGGGGGGGGGGGGAGAATCGCTTGGGGGTGCCAGGGCAGCGTGGTGTGATTCGCCCGGCACTCCCGGGTCGGAGAATCGCGTCCAGAGAGTGCAATCTCCCACAAGCTGCAGAAACGTGTTTTGCAGACACCACAAGACCTCGAAAGGCCAGGTATCCTGGGGCCCTTGAACTGGTGTAACTGTCCAGTGTGTGGGATGCTGCAGGTACCACCCTCCAGCCCAGGGGAGGACCCCTAGGCAGAGGGACAGCACCGCTGGACGGCAGCAAGGCAACGCCAAGGTGTGTCCGGGCCATGGGAAGGAAGTGTAGCAGCCACACAGGAAACCCCTCCGTGTAGTATGAAAGGTCACAGAGGGGGCATTACCGTGAGGCAGCTCAGGCTGCGGGGCTCTGGATTCTGAGGGGGGGGCGGGTTTGGGGCCAATGTGGAATTCCGTCCGAGCAGGGAATCGCTCAGATGGGAGGCCAGCGCCTCCTCAAGACCACGAGTGTCGTCGGGTCCGAGCACAACCGTCTTGGACAGCGTTGCTCACGAGCCGGACGGACACCGCTGTCGACCGCGCTAACGCGTGGGGTGTCATCCGGCCCACGTCCCCGACCCTGGTCACCCCGGCAGCCATCGCCCATTCCTCACCCAGCCACTGGGGGCAGTATTGGTGGAGGCGCGGATTCCTGAGCAGAGGCTTCCTGAGGACAGCTGCAGACGGGGAAGAGCTGGTGTCTGTCCAGATCTCGGCCCCTGTGGGACAGCACTCGGAGAGGTCCTGTCCAGTGTCTCAGGCGAGTGGTGATGGTGGCCTCCAGCTCCGGCCTAGCCGCTGGTGAGGATTCCCCAGCCGGGACTCCCAAGCAGGAGAGGTTGGTCCTGCTCCAACTGAAAGGCCCCATCTCCTCCGACAGGGGGTCCACCTGCCTCAAACAGACCAGGAGTCCAGGCCACTAGGCCTAGTTGATCTTGGCAGCGGACGCAGCAGAGTACACAGCATGGCTCTCGTGCACATTCTAAAGGTCAGCAGGGTGGGTGAACGTGTTGGCCGAAAGGACCACGCAAATCCCCGGCCTGCACAGAGTCAGTCCCGGCAACCTCCTCCGCAGGCTCCACACAAACGGAATACAGTTGGTCAGACCAGGGACAGTCCTGACACACTCCTCCCCCGGGGACCCGTAACCATAACGAGACAGATGGTCAGTACTGAGGGAGTGCTGCACTGTCAGAGGGTCAGTACTGAGGGAGTGCTGCACTGTCAGAGAGTCAGTAATGAGGGAGTGCCGCACTGTCAGAGGGTCAGTACTGAGGGAGGGCCGCACTGTCAGAGGGTCAGTACTGAGGGAGTGCCGCACTGTCAGAGGGTCAGTACTGAGGGAGTGCTGCACTGTCAGAGGGTCAGTACTGAGGGAGTGCCGCACTGTCAGAGGGTCAGTACTGAGGGAGCTCTGCACTGTCAGAGGGTCAGTACTGAGGGTGTGCCGCACTGTCAGAGGGTCAGTACTGAGGGAGTGCTGCACTGTCAGAGGATCAGTACTGAGGGAGTGACGAACTGAGAGTGGGTCAGTACTGACGGAGTGCTGCACTGTCAGAGGGTCAGTACTGAGGGAGTGCCGCACTGAGAGTGGGTCAGTACTGAGGGAGTGCCGCACTGTCAGAGGGTCAGTACTGAGGGAGTGCTGCACTGTCAGAGGGTCAGTACTGAGGGAGTGCCGCACTGTCAGGGGGTCAGTACTGAGGGAGTGCTACACTGTCAGAGGGTCAGTACTGAGGGAGTGCCGCACTGTCAGAGGGTCAGTACTGAGAGAGTGCCGCACTGAGAGTGGGTCAGTACTGAGGGAGTGCTGCACTGTCAGAGGGTCAGTACTGAGGCAGTGCTGCACTGTCAGAGGGTCAGTACTGAGGGAGTGCCACACTGTCAGAGGGCCAGTACTGAGGGAGTGCCGCACTGTCAGAGGGTCAGTACTGATGGAGTGCCGCACTGTCAGAGGGTCAGTAATGAGGGAGTGCTGCACTGTCAGAGGGTCAGTACTGAGGGAGTGCTGCACTGTCAGAGGGTCAGTACTGAGGGAGCGCCGCACTGTCAGAGGGTCAGTACTGAGGGAGTGCCGCACTGTCAGAGAGTCAGTAATGAGGGAGTGCCGCACTGTCAGAGGGTCAGTACTGAGGGAGGGCCGCACTGTCAGAGGGTCAGTACTGAGGGAGTGCTGCACTGTCAGAGGGTCAGTACTGAGGGAGTGCTGCACTGTCAGAGGGTCAGTACTGAGGGAGTGCCGCACTGTCAGAGGGTCAGCACTGAGGGAGTGCCGCACTGTCAGAGGGTCAGTACTGAGGGAGTGCCGCACTGAGAGTGGGTCAGTACTGAGGGAGTGCTGCACTGTCAGAGGGTCAGTACTGAGGGAGTGCTGCACTGTCAGAGGGTCAGTACTGAGGGAGTGCCGCACTGTCAGGGGGTGAGTACTGAGGGAGTGCTGCACTGTCAGAGGGTCAGTACTGAGGGAGTGCTGCACTGTCAGAGGGTGAGTACTGAGGGAGTGCTGCACTGTCAGAGGGTCAGTACTGAGGGAATGCTGCACTGTCAGAGGGTCAGTACTGAGGGAGTGCCGCACTGTCAGAGGGTCAGTACTGAGGGAGTGCCGCACTGTTGGAGGGTCAGTACTGAGGGAGTGCTGCACTGTCAGAGGGTCAATACTGAGGGAGCCGCACTGTCAGAGGGTCAGTACTGAGGGAGTGCTGCACTGTCAGAGGGTCAGTACTGAGGGAGTGCCGCACTGTCAGAGGGTCAGTACTGAGGGAATGCTGCACTGTCAGAGGGTCAGTACTTAGGGAGTGCCGCACTGTTGGAGGTTTATCTTTCAGTTGAAACCATTTAAACATTAAAATAAAGTCTTGCTGGGTTGACAGCGCTGAGAGGAATGGGATTAGTGAGAGTTTTACCATCTCTCCCGGAGACAATATTTATCCAACGTCACTAAAGCAGACGATCCAATATCACATTGCTGATTGTGGAATCTTGCTGTGCGGACAATGACTGCTGTGTTTCTTGCATTAGAACAGTGACTACACGTCCAAAATTGTTTGATTGCCTGTGAGGTTCTTTGGAACGTCCTAATGTCGAAGTTGCTATATAAATGAAGTTCATTTCACTTTTGATCCTCAGATTGACCGAGCTAGCATCGTCCTGGACCACCTTCAGGATGATTTCCCCGAGGGCTTGAGGGAAGAAGCCAACAAGGCCGAACTCCTGGAGCTGGAGCAGTGCTGCAGCCGTTACCACGGCGACCTGAAGCACCAACAATCGGTTCTGGCCACTCTGCTCCGTCGGGTGACCAGAGTCCTCGGTGTTGAGGAGCCGTCTCCAGCCGTGCCCATCCTTCAAGAACTCCGAGCGATGGAGAACCGATGCCTGAGGTGAGTGAGGAGAGGACCAGGCTTCATTCCCGGCCTGTGGTGAGCGGGTTAATTTTATCCGGTGTGTGATACTAGAATATCCCAGACTTCATCCCTGACGGTGATTTCTGACGAAATGGAACTCTGTTACGGAGGTATCTGTGATGCCTCCCCTGGTCCAGCATCTCCATCCCACAATCTGTAGTGGTTCAAGAAGGCTGCCCCAAATCATCTCCTGAGGGGCAATTAGGGCTGGGCAATAAATGTATCCCGGGAAATAATGTTTTGAAAGCCCTTTATTCCTTCGGTTGTGCCTCTGGATGGAGTAGAGGTGGCGGAGAGATGATTGTCCTAATTCTCATAAACATAGCTAATTACAGATCCTGTACCAACACGGACCCCTTTGTAAGACCCCCATCCCCCCATCGCCCTAAATCTGACCCACATGGTGTGAAGTGTTCTTGTCTCCTGTGTGCTCCCATTCCCCTTGGCTCAGTGATTGTAATTGTCTCCTATTATCCGACACTCATGCTGTGCAGACTGGATACAGTTGATGGGTTTTGTTTATTCCCTGATTAATTGGAAAGGGATTAAGGTCCTTATTATGTTTTGTTGGCAGTGAGCAGGGGGACTAGCTCACTCATTACTGTCAGGCAGAGAGCTTCCGTTACACAAGGACCATCTCTGCTGCCTCACCCCAATAACAGGGTTCCCCACGCCCCCTCGGTCACCCTCCCGGCTAACATGGACTGATCTGAATTCAGAGAACACTGGCGTACAGCACCGCGCACCCTGAACTCTCAGAGTCCCCACCATTCAATCAGGTGGTTTGTTTACATAGCCTGGAAGAGAAACTCGAAAAGAATCGGAGGGAGAACGGGAAGGAGATACGAGAGTGGGAGAAAACCCTCAAAGAGAACAACAGTGTTGGGCATTGGCTGCAGCAAACATCAACTCAGCTACAGGACAACGATGGAGGGCCAGGTACTGGGCCGCAGGTAAATACAGCAGCAGGAGGCGGGGGTGGGGGTGGGGGGGGGGGGGGGGGGGGGGGGGGGGGGGGGGAGAGAGTTACAGACTGGAATCTAATCGAGGTGTTCGGGGTGGTTTATATATAGAATAACAGATACCCGGGAGTGAGTTACAGACTGGAATCTAATCGAGGGGTTCGGGATGGTTTATATATAGAATAACAGATACCCGGGAGTGAGTTACAGACTGGAATCTAATCGAGGGGTTCGGGGTGGTTTATATATAGAATAACAGATACCCGGGAGTGAGTTACAGACTGGAATCTAATCGAGGGGTTCGGGATGGTTTATATATAGAATAACAGATACCCGGGAGTGAGTTACAGACTGGAATCTAATCGAGGGGTTTGGGATGGGTTATATATAGAATAACAGATACCCGGGAGTGAGTTACAGACTGGAATCTAATCGAGGGGTTTGGGGTGGTTTATATATAGAATAACAGATACCCGGGAGTGAGTTACAGACTGGACTCTAATCGAGGTGTTCGGGGTGGTTTATATATAGAATAACAGATACCCGGGAGTGAGTTACAGACTGGAATCTAATCGAGGGGTTCGGGATGGTTTATATATAGAATAACAGATACCCGGGAGTGAGTTACAGACTGGAATCTAATCGAGGGGTTCGGGATGGTTTATATATAGAATAACAGATACCCGGGAGTGAGTTACAGACTGGAATCTAATCGAGGGGTTCGGGGTGGTTTATATATAGAATAACAGATACCCGGGAGTGAGTTACAGACTGGAATCTAATCGAGGGACTCGGGTGGTTTATATATAGAATAACAGATATCCGGGAGTGAATTACAGACTGGAATCTAATCGAGGGGTTCGGGGTGGTTTATATATAGAATAACAGATACCCGGGAGTGAGTTACAGACTGGAATCTAATCGAGGTGTTCGGGGTGGTTTATATATAGAATAACAGATACCCGGGAGTGAGTTACAGACTGGAATCTAATCGAGGGGTTCGGGGTGGTTTATATATAGAATAACAGATACCCGGGAGTGAGTTACAGACTGGAATCTAATCGAGGGGTTCGGTGTGGTTTATATATAGAATAACAGATACACGGGAGTGAGTTACAGACTGGAATCTAATCGAGGGGTTCGGGGTGGTTTATATATAGAATAACCGATACCCGGGAGTGAGTTACAGACTGGAATCTAATCGAGGGGTTCGGGGTGGTTTATATATAGAATAACAGATACCCGGGAGTGAGTTACAGACTGGAATCTAATCGAGGGGTTCGGTGTGGTTTATATATAGAATAACAGATACCCGGGAGTGAGTTACAGACTGGAATCTAATCGAGGGGTTCGGTGTGGTTTATATATAGAATAACAGATACCCAGGAGTGAGTTACAGACTGCAATCTAATCGAGGGGTTCAGGGTGGTTTATATATAGAATAAACGATACCCGGGAGTGAGTTACAGACTGGAATCTAATCAAGGGGTTCGGGGTGGTTTATATATAGAATAACAGATACCCGGGAGTGAGTTACAGACTGGAATCTAATCGAGGGGTTCGGGGTGGTTTATATATAGAATAACAGATACCCGGGAGTGAGTTACAGACTGGAATCTAATCGAGGGGTTCGGGGTGGTTTATATATGGAATAACAGATACCCGGGAGTGAGTTACAGACTGGAATCTAATCGAGGGGTTCGGGGTGGTTTATATATAGAATAACAGATACCCGGGAGTGAGTTACAGACTGGAATCAAATCGAGGGGTTCGGTGTGGTTTATATATAGAATAACAGATACCCGGGAGTGAGTTACAGACTGGAATCTAATCGAGGGGTTCGGGGTGGTTTATATATAGAATAACCGATACCCGGGAGTGAGTTACAGACTGGAATCTAATCGAGGGGTTCGGGGTGGTTTATATATAGAATAACAGATACCCGGGAGTGAGTTACAGACTGGAATCTAATCGAGGGGTTCGGTGTGGTTTATATATAGAATAACAGATACCCGGGAGTGAGTTACAGACTGGAATCTAATCGAGGGGTTCGGGGTGGTTTATATATGGAATAACAGATACCCGGGAGTGAGTTACAGACTGGAATCTAATCGAGGGGTTCGGGGTGGTTTATATATAGAATAACAGATACCCGGGAGTGAGTTACAGACTGGAATCAAATCGAGGGGTTCGGTGTGGTTTATATATAGAATAACAGATACCCGGGAGTGAGTTACAGACTGGAATCTAATCGAGGGGTTTGGGGTGGTTTATATATAGAATAACCGATACCCGGGAGTGAGTTACAGACTGGAATCTAATCGAGGGGTTCGGGGTGGTTTATATATAGAATAACAGATACCCGGGAGTGAGTTACAGACTGGAATCTAATCGAGGGGTTCGGTGTGGTTTATATATAGAATAACAGATACCCAGGAGTGAGTTACAGACTGGAATCTAATCGAGGGGTTCGGTGTGGTTTATATATAGAATAACAGATACCCGGGAGTGAGTTACAGACTGCAATCTAATCGAGGGGTTCAGGGTGGTTTATATATAGAATAAACGATACCCGGGAGTGAGTTACAGACTGGAATCTAATCAAGGGGTTCGGGGTGGTTTATATATAGAATAACAGATACCCGGGAGTGAGTTACAGACTGGAATCTAATCGATGGGTTCGGGGTGGTTTATATATAGAATAACAGATACCCGGGAGTGAGTTACAGACTGGAATCTAATCGAGGGGTTCGGGGTGGTTTATATATAGAATAACAGATACCCGGGAGTGAGTTACAGACTGGAATCTAATCGAGGGGTTCGGGATGGTTTATATACAGAATAACTGATACCCGGGAGTGAGTTACAGACTGGAATCTAATCGAGCGGTTCAGGTTGGTTTATATATAGAATAACAGATACCCGGGAGTGAGTTACAGACTGGAATCTAATCGAGGGGTTTGGGGTGGTTTATATATAGATAAACAGATATCCGGGAGTGAGTTACACACTGGAATCTAATCGAGGAGTTCAGGCTGGTTTATATATAGAATAACAGATACCCGGGAGTGAGTTACAGACTGGAATCTAATCGAGGGGTTCAGGCTGGTTTATATATAGAATAACAGACACCCGGGAGTGAGTTACAGACTGGAATCTAATCGAGGTGTTCGGGGTGGTTTATATATAGAATAACAGATATCCGGGAGTGAGTTACAGACTGGAATCTAATCGAGGGGTTCAGGCTGGTTTATATATAGAATAACAGATACCCGGGAGTGAGTTACAGACTGGAATCTAATCGAGGTGTTTGGGGTGGTTTATATATAGAATAACAGATACCCGGGAGTGAGTTACAGACTGGAATCTAATCGAGGGGTTCGGGGTGGTTTATATATAGAATAACAGATACCCGGGAGTGAGTTACAGACTGGAATCTAATCGAGGGGTTCGGGGTGGTTTATATATAGAATAACAGATACCCGGGAGTGAGTTACAGACTGGAATCTAATCGAGGGGTTCGGGATGGTTTATATACAGAATAACTGATACCCGGGAGTGAGTTACAGACTGGAATCTAATCGAGGGGTTCGGGATGGTTTATATATAGAATAACAGATACCCGGGAGTGAGTTACAGACTGGAATCTAATTGAGCGGTTCAGGTTGGTTTATATATAGAATAACAGATACCCGGGAGTGAGTTACAGACTGGAATCGAATCGAGGTGTTCGGGGTGGTTTATATATAGAATAACAGATATCCGGGAGTGAGTTACAGACGGGAATCTAATCGAGGGGTTCAGGGTGGTTTATATATAGAATAACAGATACCCGGGAGTGAGTTACAGACTGGAATCTAATCGAGGGGTTCGGTGTGGTTTATATATAGAATAACAGATACCCGGGAGTGAGTTACAGACTGGAATCTAATCGAGGGGTTCGGGGTGGTTTATATATAGAATAACTGATACCCGGGAGTGAATTACAGACTGGAATCTAATCGAGGGGTTCGGGGTGGTTTATATATAGAATAACAGATACCCGGGAGTGAGTTACAGACTGGAATCTAATCGAGGGGTTCGGTGTGGTTTATATATAGAATAACAGATACCCGGGAGTGAGTTACAGACTGGAATCTAATCGAGGGGTTCGGTGTGGTTTATATATAGAATAACAGATACCCGGGAGTGAGTTACAGACTGGAATCTAATCGAGGGGTTCGGGGTGGTTTATATATAGAATAACAGATACCCGGGAGTGAGTTACAGACTGGAATCTAATCGAGGGGTTCGGGATGGTTTATATACAGAATAACTGATACCCGGGAGTGAGTTACAGACTGGAATCTAATCGAGCGGTTCAGGTTGGTTTATATATAGAATAACAGATACCCGGGAGTGAGTTACAGACTGGAATCGAATCGAGGGGTTCGGTGTGGTTTATATATAGAATAACAGATATCCGGGAGTGAGTTACAGACGGGAATCTAATCGAGGGGTTCAGGGTGGTTTATATATAGAATAACAGATACCCGGAAGTGAGTTACAGACTGGAATCTAATCGAGGAGTTCGGGGTGGTTTATATATAGAATAACAGATATCCGGGAGTGAGTTACAGACGGGAATCTAATCGAGGGGTTCTGGTTGGTTTATATATAGAATAACAGATACCCGGGAGTGAGTTACAGACTGGAATCTAATCGAGGGGTTCAGGGTGGTTTATATATAGAACAACAGATACCCGGGAGTGAGTTACAGACTGGAATCTAATCGAGGGGTTCAGGGTGGTTTATATATAGAATAACAGATACCCGGGAGTGAGTTACAGACTGCAATCTAATCGAGGGGTTCAGGGTGGTTTATATATAGAATAAACGATACCCGGGAGTGAGTTACAGACTGGAATCTAATCAAGGGGTTCGGGGTGGTTTATATATAGAATAACAGATACCCGGGAGTGAGATACAGACTGGAATCTAATCGATGGGTTCGGGGTGGTTTATATATAGAATAACAGATACCCGGGAGTGAGTTACAGACTGGAATCTAATCGAGGGGTTCGGGGTGGTTTATATATAGAATAACAGATACCCGGGAGTGAGTTACAGACTGGAATCTAATCGAGGGGTTCGGGATGGTTTATATACAGAATAACTGATACCCGGGAGTGAGTTACAGACTGGAATCTAATCGAGCGGTTCAGGTTGGTTTATATATAGAATAACAGATACCCGGGAGTGAGTTACTGACTGGAATCTAATCGAGGTGTTCGGGGTGGTTTATATATAGAATAACAGATATCCGGGAGTGAGTTACAGACGGGAATCTAATCGAGGGGTTCAGGGTGGTTTATATATAGAATAACAGATACCCGGGAGTGAGTTACAGACTGGAATCTAATCGAGGAGTTCAGGCTGGTTTATATATAGAATAACAGATACCCGGGAGTGAGTTACAGACTGGAATCTAATCGAGGGGTTCAGGCTGGTTTATATATAGAATAACAGATACCCGGGAGTGAGTTACAGACTGGAATCTAATCGAGGTGTTCGGGGTGGTTTATATATAGAATAACAGATATCCGGGAGTGAGTTACAGACTGGAATCTAATCGAGGGGTTCAGGCTGGTTTCTATATAGAATAACAGATACCCGGGAGTGAGTTACAGACTGGAATCTAATCGAGGTGTTCGGGGTGGTTTATATATAGAATAACAGATACCCGGGAGTGAGTTACAGACTGGAATCTAATCGAGGGGTTCGGGGTGGTTTATATATAGAATAACAGATACCCGGGAGTGAGTTACAGACTGGAATCTAATCGAGGGGTTCGGTGTGGTTTATATATAGAATAACAGATACCCGGGAGTGAGTTACAGACTGGAATCTAATCGAGGGGTTCGGGGTGGTTTATATATAGAATAACCGATACCCGGGAGTGAATTACAGACTGGAATCTAATCGAGGGGTTCGGGGTGGTTTATATATAGAATAACAGATACCCGGGAGTGCGTTACAGACTGGAATCTAATCGAGGGGTTCGGTGTGGTTTATATATAGAATAACAGATACCCGGGAGTGAGTTACAGACTGGAATCTAATCGAGGGGTTCGGGGTGGTTTATATATAGAATAACAGATACCCGGGAGTGAGTTACAGACTGGAATCTAATCGAGGGGTTCGGGATGGTTTATATACAGAATAACTGATACCCGGGAGTGAGTTACAGACTGGAATCTAATCGAGCGGTTCAGGTTGGTTTATATATAGAATAACAGATACCCGGGAGTGAGTTACAGACTGGAATCTAATCGAGGGGTTCAGGGTGGTTTATATATAGAATAACAGATACCCGGGAGTGAGTTACAGACTGCAATCTAATCGAGGGGTTCAGGGTGGTTTATATATAGAATAAACGATACCCGGGAGTGAGTTACAGACTGGAATCTAATCAAGGGGTTCGGGGTGGTTTATATATAGAATAACAGATACCCGGGAGTGAGATACAGACTGGAATCTAATCGATGAGTTCGGGGTGGTTTATATATAGAATAACAGATACCCGGGAGTGAGTTACAGACTGGAATCTAATCGAGGGGTTCGGGGTGGTTTATATATAGAATAACAGATACCCGGGAGTGAGTTACAGACTGGAATCTAATCGAGGGGTTCGGGATGGTTTATATACAGAATAACTGATACCCGGGAGTGAGTTACAGACTGGAATCTAATCGAGCGGTTCAGGTTGGTTTATATATAGAATAACAGATACCCGGGAGTGAGTTACTGACTGGAATCTAATCGAGGTGTTCGGGGTGGTTTATATATAGAATAACAGATATCCGGGAGTGAGTTACAGACGGGAATCTAATCGAGGGGTTCAGGGTGGTTTATATATAGAATAACAGATACCCGGGAGTGAGTTACAGACTGGAATCTAATCGAGGAGTTCAGGCTGGTTTATATATAGAATAACAGATACCCGGGAGTGAGTTACAGACTGGAATCTAATCGAGGGGTTCAGGCTGGTTTATATATAGAATAACAGATACCCGGGAGTGAGTTACAGACTGGAATCTAATCGAGGTGTTCGGGGTGGTTTATATATAGAATAACAGATATCCGGGAGTGAGTTACAGACTGGAATCTAATCGAGGGGTTCAGGCTGGTTTATATATAGAATAACAGATACCCGGGAGTGAGTTACAGACTGGAATCTAATCGAGGTGTTCGGGGTGGTTTATATATAGAATAACAGATACCCGGGAGTGAGTTACAGACTGGAATCTAATCGAGGGGTTCGGGGTGGTTTATATATAGAATAACAGATACCCGGGAGTGAGTTACAGACTGGAATCTAATCGAGGGGTTCGGTGTGGTTTATATATAGAATAACAGATACCCGGGAGTGAGTTACAGACTGGAATCTAATCGAGGGGTTCGGGGTGGTTTATATATAGAATAACCGATACCCGGGAGTGAATTACAGACTGGAATCTAATCGAGGGGTTCGGGGTGGTTTATATATAGAATAACAGATACCCGGGAGTGCGTTACAGACTGGAATCTAATCGAGGGGTTCGGTGTGGTTTATATATAGAATAACAGATACCCGGGAGTGAGTTACAGACTGGAATCTAATCGAGGGGTTCGGGGTGGTTTATATATAGAATAACAGATACCCGGGAGTGAGTTACAGACTGGAATCTAATCGAGGGGTTCGGGATGGTTTATATACTGAATAACTGATACCCGGGAGTGAGTTACAGACTGGAATCTAATCGAGCGGTTCAGGTTGGTTTATATATAGAATAACAGATACCCGGGAGTGAGTTACAGACTGGAAACGAATCGAGGGGTTCGGGGTGGTTTATATATAGAATAACAGATATCCGGGAGTGAGTTACAGACGGGAATCTAATCGAGGGGTTCAGGGTGGTTTATATATAGAATAACAGATACCCGGGTGTGAGTTACAGACTGGAATCTAATCGAGGGGTTCGGTGTGGTTTATATATAGAATAACAGATACCCGGGAGTGAGTTACAGACTGGAATCTAATCGAGGGGTTCGGGGTGGTTTATATATAGAATAACCGATACCCGGGAGTGAATTACAGACTGGAATCTAATCGAGGGGTTCGGGGTGGTTTATATATAGAATAACAGATACCCGGGAGTGAGTTACAGACTGGAATCTAATCGAGGGGTTCGGAGTGGTTTATATATAGAATAACAGATACCCGGGAGTGAGTTACAGACTGGAATCTAATCGAGGGGTTCGGTGTGGTTTATATATAGAATAACAGATACCCGGGAGTGAGTTACAGACTGGAATCTAATCGAGGGGTTCGGGGTGGTTTATATATAGAATAACAGATACCCGGGAGTGAGTTACAGACTGGAATCTAATCGAGCGGTTCAGGTTGGTTTATATATAGAATAACAGATACCCGGGAGTGAGTTACAGACTGGAATCGAATCGAGGGGTTCGGTGTGGTTTATATATAGAATAACAGATATCCGGGAGTGAGTTACAGACGGGAATCTAATCGAGGGGTTCAGGGTGGTTTATATATAGAATAACAGATACCCGGGAGTGAGTTACAGACTGGAATCTAATCGAGGAGTTCGGGGTGGTTTATATATAGAATAACAGATATCCGGGAGTGAGTTACAGACGGGAATCTAATCGAGGGGTTCAGGTTGGTTTATATATAGAATAACAGATACCCGGGAGTGAGTTACAGACTGGAATCTAATCGAGGGGTTCAGGGTGGTTTATATATAGAATAACAGATACCCGGGAGTGAGTTACAGACTGGAATCTAATCGAGGGGTTCAGGGTGGTTTATATATAGAATAACAGATATCTGGGAGTGAGTTACAGACTGGAATCTAATCGAGGGGTTCAGGGTGGTTTATATATAGAATAACAGATACCCGGGAGTGAGTTACAGACTGGAATCTAATTGAGGGGTTCGGAGTGGTTCATATATAGAATAACAGATACCTGGGAGTGAGTTACAGACTGGAATCTAATCGAGCGGTTCGGAGTGGTTTATATATAGAATAACAGATACCCGGGAGTGAGTTATAGACTGGAATCTAATCGCGGGGTTCGGGGTGGTTTATATATAGAATAACAGATACCAGGGAGTGAGTTACAGACTGGAATCTAATCGAGGGGTTCGGGGTGGTTTATATATAGAATAACAGATACCCGGGAGTGAGTTACAGGCTGGAATCTAATCGGGGGATTTGGGGTGCTTTATATATAGAATAACAGATACCCGGGAGTGAGTTACAGACTGGAATCTAATCGAGGGGTTCAGGGTGGTTTATATATAGAATAACAGATACCAGGGAGTGAGTTACAGACTGGAATCTAATCGAGGGGTTCGGGGTGGTTTATATATAGAATAACAGATACCCGGGAGTGAGTTACAGGCTGGAATCTAATCGAGGGATTTGGGGTGGTTTATATATAGAATAACAGATACCCGGGAGTGAGTTACAGACTGGAATCTAACCGAGGGATATTGTGAGGTTCTGTATTGAGTTACAGGCGAGAGGCTGATGGCTGGTTTATCTGCTCCCCACCTGGCCGGTTTGTATGAGGTTTTGGATCATGTCCTGACTCCTTCAATCGGTTCCAGGGCAACCGTGTTTCACAGAAAGAAGGTTATGAGATTGAGAATTCATTCGCTTTTATTCAGCCGAGTTCCTGTTTCCATGTTGGAGACAGAAGGTGAATGTGTTGCTGTGGAGGGAGTGGAGGTGAAGTGGTCTGTGAGCAGGGCCCTGTACCATTGTGTGTGTTGAATTGGTCGAGGAGGTAGGCGATCTCGCTGGGAATATCAATCTATCTCCTTTAATTTTGTTGCTGCTGCCCTCTTTATCTTTGAAATAAAAGCAGCAGGAACTGTAGTTTCAGTGTAATAGAGTGAATGGTTCTGATGGAGTAAACACGGAGGTTGGTATGAGGAGTCACAGCTTTCAGATAATTAACAATTAACCCAGAGGGTGAGATCAGATTTCTTTCCCAACCCAGTGAGGTGTTATTTGGTTACACTGCCTGAAAAGGCCTTTGGAGGCAAATCAATCAAGTCATCGAGTCAGTTATGGTACAGAATGAGGCCATTCAACCCATTGAATCCATGCTAGCTCTCCAGAGGAATCCAGCCATCCGCATACTCTTCCCCCGTCTCTGTGACCCTGAAGATTCATTCCTTCAATCGCCCACATTGATGGTCTCCACCCCGAGCACTCCGCCAGGCAGAGATCAGCTCATTCCAACTCGCTCTGCAAAAACCCTTTCTCCTCACATTCCCCCTCAGCAGCTTTTGCCCAAGATCTTTCATTGGTGTTCCCTGGTCCCGGTACCATCCCTGGTTTCTGGTCTGCATCCCTTCTACACCTCTCTCAAATCTCCCCTCCATCTCCTTCGCTCGGAGAACAATCCCCGTTTCTCCAACCCTAACCTTGGGCGGAATTCTCCTACCCCCCCCCCCCCCCCCCGGAAGGTCGGGGAATCACCCAGGGCCGGTGTAAATCCCGCCCCCGCCGTGGCCGGAATTCTCTGCCACTCGGGAATCGGCGGGAGCGGGAATCACGCCCCGCCGATCGGCGTGCCCCCCGCGGCGATTCTCTGGCCCGCGATGGGCCGAAGTCCCGCCGCTGACAGGCCTCTCCCGTCGCCGTGGTTTCAACCACCTCTGTGCCGGCGGGAGCAGGTGGCGTGAGCGGGCCCCCGGGGGGGGGGGGGGGGGGGGGGGGGGGGGGGGGGGGTGATCGGACCCCGGGGGGTGCCCTCACAGTGGCTTGGCCCGCGATCGGGGCCCACCGATCGGCGGGCGGGCCTGTGCTGTGGGGGCACTCTTTTTCTTCCGTCGCCGCCACGGCCCCCATCATGACGGAGGTGGAATAGACCCCCGCGCGTATGCGCCGGTGGTGTCGTCAGCGGCCGCTGTCGCTCCAGCGCATGCCCGGACTCACACCGACCGGCGAAGGCCTTTCGGCCAGTCCCAACACCGAGCAGCGTAGCGCCAAAGGCCGTTCGCACCAGTCAGCGGAGCGGGAGCCACTCCGGCACGGGCCTAGCCCCTAAAGGTTTGGAGAATTCCGCACCTTTGGGGAGGCCCGACGCCGGAGTGGTTGGCGCCGCTCCGCTACGCCGGGACCCCCCCCCCCCGGCCCCCCCCCCCCCCCCCCCACCCCCCCCCCCCCGCCCCGCCGGGTAGGGGAGAATTCCGCCCCTTGTGTCTGAATCTTTCATCCAGCAAACCATTCTGGTAAATCTCTCCTCTGCACCCTCTCGAGGAGCCTCACACACATCCTTCCTAAGCTGTAGAACCAGAACTGGACACAATCATAGAATTTGAAATGCAGAAGGAGGCCATTCGGCCCATCGAGTCTGCACCTTTCCTCGGAAAGAGCACCCTACTTAAGCCCACACCTCCAACCTATCCCCATAACCCCACCTAACATTTTTGGACACTAAGGGGCAATTTATCATGGCCAATCCACCTAATGCACATCTTTGGACTGTGGGAGGAAACCGGAGCACCCGGAGGAAACCCACGCAGACACGGGGAGAACGTGCAGACTCCGCACAGACAGTGACCCAGTGGGGAATCGAACCTGGGACCCTGCAGCTGTGAAGCCACAGTGCTAACCACTGTGCTACCGTGTCGCCCGTAGGCCCAGCTGGAGCCTAACTAGAGTTTTAGAAAGATTCAGAATAACCCCCCTACTCCATAGCCAATGGCGGTATTTATGCAGGCCAATGTCCCGGTCGCCTTGCTGACCACCTTCTCAAGAGAGGCCTCAAAGTCCTATTGCACATTGGTCACTCGTGTCCCTCTGTCCATTCTTTCAAAGTTGCCAATAAGTCCAAACTGCCTCCTTATGCCATATGTCAAAGTGCCTCACCTCACACATCCGCAGTAACTTCGAAAAGAAAATGAGGTAATATTCAAAGAGTAAAGTTTGCAGAGCGATGAGGATGAGTCGAGAAAAGCGACAAATTGGATTTCTCTTCCAAAGAGGCAGCGCTGGCTGATGAGCTGAACAACTCCCTCCGTGCTGTCCGGGTCTGGGTCTGGATATTTGTATAAACCTCTGTGTGATCGCTGTGGCCACAGTCCCCAGCACAAACTCACTTTCGTGTGTTGCCTTTAGCAACTCCAGGATGCAATGAATACCCAACGAGAGGCGATGGGGGAGAGCATCAGGCAGCTACAGGGCGGATCCTCGGAGCCACACACCAGCGTTCCTGCCGAGACCAGCAATCAGATCGAGGGGAGCAGGGGAGCGCTGGGAGATATGGAAGCGAAGGTGAGCCTTTAATGAAAGATCTTATATTTATCCAGCATCTTCCACCACTTCAGGACATCCCAAAGATTTTCGCACTCAATGAAATACTTTCCGAAATGTGGTCATTGTTTTCAGGTTGGGACATGTCGCAGCCAACTTCCGCATAGCAAGATCCCAAATAGAGCACTGTAGTAAATGGCTGGACAATCTGTTTTACGGATTATTTGTTCAAACCCTGAGTTTGAGATTTGAACCCATCACCTCCCGACCCAGAAGCAAGGGCTGGGGGTGTCATTGGCACAGTCAGCATTTATTAGAACATAGACCATACAGTGCAGAAGGAGGCCATTCGGCCTATCGAGTCTGCACCGACCCACTTAAGCCCTCACTTCCACCCTATCCCCGTAACCCAATAACCCCTGCTCACCTATTTGGACACTACGGGCAATTTAGCAGGGCCAATCCACCTAACCTGCACGTCTTTGGACTGTGGGAGGAAACCGGAGGACCCGGAGGAAACCCACACAGACACGGGGAGAACGTGCAGACTCCGCACAGACAGTGACCCAGCGGGGAATCGAACCTGGGACCCTGGCACTGCGAAGTCACAGTGCTAACCACTGTGCTACCGTGCTGCCCTTGTAGCAGTGGTGGTGTGTTGCCTTCTTGAACCGCTGCAGTCCAGGTTGTTAGGAAGAAGTTGGTTTTAAGGGATTTATATTTGTATTGGTAAACATTAGGAATAAGGTACGGTTTTAAATGGGTTTAATTTAATGTTTCTGCAACTGGGAGGGTAAATGTTATAGTTAGGTTCATGCTGGGCAAAGGGGTTTGTGTGTGTTGGGGGGGGGGGTTGGTTTAGAGAGAGTTATGACATGAAGAAGAAATAGCAGAAGTAAGTCATTGCTTAGCAACAGGAGGCCACTCTCCAGAGGAAAGGGTTTTCCTTTGTTCTTAGTTTTAACAGGAAGTTAGGACAGTTGGAGACAGGACCTAGGGGAGTAAACATCCCATAATCTTTCACAATATTTACATTGTGTATTTTGATGGAACCATCAATTCACCAGACACGTGTTTCCGATATGAATCTAGGCTTTAATCGACTTACTTCAGAGCCAGCCTGTTACCTGTTGATGAACTCGTAGTGAACTCAGGCTGACTCTAGACAAGGGTTTTTATACAGCAGCACTAGGGGGAGGAGTCATGGGCGGAGCCAAGGGTGGAGCCCAGTACAAGTTCCTGAGTACTCCCAGAGTTACGCCCCCTAGTGATAGGATAGCGACACAGCGCTTTACAAAGACAGTGTGAATGATCATATATACACATTTATTACATTCACCACATATCTATCGTATGTTTTTCCTGTATCGAGCGATCAGCCTGGACCATACACATAACAATACTTTTCACTGTATCTCGGTACACGTGACAATAACTCTAAATGTAAATGTATTCCTGCAGAAAGACTGGACAGGACAGGAGTTGCAAAGAGATAGGACGGGATTCTCCAATCCTGCGCCGGGTCGGAGTATCGCCAGCGGGTCGTGTGAATCGCGCCACGCCGCACAGCCACCGGCACGAGATTCTCCGCAGAGCCGCTGGCGTGGTTGGCGCGGCACCGGTCACGGGCTACTCAGCCGGCCCACCGATTCTCCGGCCCGGATGGGCCGAGCGGCCGGAAGGAAAGAGCCGAGTCCCGGCGGGGCCGTTCTAACCTGCTCTGGGCCGGCGGGATCTCTGCCAGTAACGGTCGGGTGGCGGCCTGTGGGGGGGGGGGGGGGGGTCGGGTGGCGGCCTGTGGGGGGTGGGGGGGTCGGGTGGCGGCCTGTGGGGGGGGGAGTCAGGTGGCGGCCTGTGGGGGGGGGGGGTCGGGTGGCGGCCTGTGGGGGGTGGGGATCGGGTATTGGCCTGTGGGGGGGGGGGGGGGACCTGAACCTGGGGGGCCCTCCGATGTGGCGCCTGGCCCACGATTGGGGCCCACCGATCGGCTGGTCGGCCTCTCTGGCCGGGGGCCTCCTTACCTACGCGCCGGCCCCTGTAGCCCTGCGCCGTGTTGCGTCGGGGTAGATGTGGGAGCGGCCCGTTCACACAGTCGTAAAACGTGATGGTGTTTACGTTAGCGTGGACACTGCCGCGGGATTGGAGACTCCCGCCCGAAGGCTTCTTAAAGTATAAATTACAGACCAGGTAACCGGCGAATTGAGACAGAAAGAATGTTTAAGATGACTGATGTTAAGTGAATGGAGACAAGGTATTGTTCAGAAGAATTCAAGGAAGAGCAAACAAGTGTTCTGAGTTAAAGAGACACTTGCAGTAACTAGATTTAGGGGACAGCAACTTCAGAGATATATTAAATGGTAAATGTTGAACATGAGCAAATCGCCAACGTTTCTGCATTTTGCTCATCAGAACATCCAGAGCCGGGAGCTGAGTCTCAGGATCGGAACCATTCAGAACGGACTCCAGAGTGTGGAAAAGATGCTGCAGGGACGCAGTGAGAGTCAGACTGAAGCAAAGGCACAGCAGAAGGTATGTACAGTATTCACCCAAAACACAAACCTCCCTCATTGGAGCATGGGTCCTATCTCCTGAAGGTGCTGACTCTCACTGGGGTACAGGGTCCCCTCTCCTGAAGGTGCTGACCCTCACTGGGGTACAGGGTCCCCCTCCTCTCCTGAAGGTGCTGGCTCTCACTGGGGAACAGGGTCCCCTCCTCTCCTGAAGGTGCTGACTCTCACTGGGGTACAGGGTCCCCCTCCTCTCCTGAAGATGCTGACTCTCACTGGGGTACAGGGCCCCATCTCCTGAAGGTGCTGACTCTCACTGGGGTACAGGGTCCCATCTCCTGAAGGTGCTGACTCTCACTGGGGTACGGGGTCCCCTCCTCTCCTGAAGGTGCTGACTCTCACTGGGGTACAGACTCCCCCTCCTCTCCTGAAGGTGCTGACTCTCACTGGGGTACAGACTCCCCCTCCTCTCCTGAAGGTGCTGACTCTCACTGGGGTACAGGGTCCCTCTCCTGAAGGTGCTGACTCTCACTGGGGTACAGGGTCCCCTCCTCTCCTGAAGGTGCTGACTCTCACTGGGGTACATACCCCCTCCTCTCCTGAAGGTGCTGACTCTCACTGGGGTACGGGGTCCCCTCCTCTCCTGAAGGTGCTGACTCTCACTGGGGTACAGGGTCCCCCTCCTCTCCTGAAGGTGCTGACTCTCACTGGGGTACAGGGTCCCTCTCCTGAAGGTGCTGACTCTCACTGGGTTACAGGGTCCCCTCCTCTCCTGAAGGTGCTGACTCTCACTGGGGTACGGGGTTCCCTCTGAACATGCCACCAACCCAGCAGCACTTCACAAGCTCTGCCACTGGAGGGCAGCAGTGTTCTATCTGTAGGTCTCGGGACACTGTGTTCTGTGTCTATTTAAAAGTCGACGTCTTTCCAGGAATTGTTGATGATTTTCTGGAAGAACACTGATTCTCTGGGAGTGTAGGTGCCTCTGGCTAATTCTGCATCTTTAAGAAGTGAGAATATAGAAGGTTTCTTTGAGGTGGAAGCTTTGGAAAAGGTGCAAAGAGATTTACCAGGATGTTGCCTGGAATGGAGAGTAGGTCTTACGAGGAAAGGTTGAGGGTGCTAGGCCTTTTCTCATTAGAACGGAGAAGGATGAGGGGCGACTTGATAGAGGTTTATAAGATGATCAGGGGAATAGATAGAGTAGACAGTTAGAGACTTTTTCCCCTGGTGGAACAAAATATTACAAGGGGACATAAATTTAAGATAAATGGTGGAAGATATAGGGGGGATGTCAGAGGTAGGTTCTTTACCCAGAGAGTAGTGGGGGCATGGAATGCATTGCCTGTGGAAGTAGTTGAGTCGGAAACATTAGGAACCTTCAAGCGGCTGTTGGATAGATACATGGATTAGGGTAGAATGATGGGGTGTAGATTAATTTGTTCTTAATCTAGGACAAAAGTTCGGCACAGCATCCATGATGTTTACCCAGTGCTCCTTGTGTTGCGGGTTAACCCCTGTTTCTGCTTCTGTTTCCACAGAGGATCTGGAGGGCGATTGATGAGTGGCACTCGGTTCTTTCACAGCTCGATGCAGAGGTCCTAGATCTGGCAGAGCAGGAACCCGAACAGGCCCAGGAGCTGATGGATAGACTGCTCGAGCCACTCCAACAACTCCAACAGGTGTCCCGTAACGCAGAACAGAGAACAACGTTACTGAACAAGGTCACAACCCCTCGGCAACGTCTCTCACACTGTGCACCATTCTCTCTCTCTTAGTATTGTCTCTTTAACACATACTCTACCAGTCCTGGGAGTGTTTGATGGGGACAGTGTAGAGGGAGCTTTACTCTGTATCTAACCCCGTGCTGTACCTGTCCTGGGAGTGTTTGATGGGGACAGTGTGGAGGGAGCTTTACTCTGTATATATCCCCATGCTGTACCTGTTCTGGGAGTGTTTGATGGGGACAGTGTAGAGGGAGCTTTACTCTGTATCTAACCCCGTGCTGTACCTGTCCTGGGAGTGTTTGATGGGGACAGTGTAGAGGGAGCTTTACTCTGTATCTAACCCCGTGCTGTACCTGTCCTGGGAGTGTTTGATGGGGACAGTGTAGAGGGAGCTTTACTCTGTATCTAACCCCGTGCTGTACCTGTCCTGGGAGTGTTTGATGGGGACAGTGTAGAGGGAGCTTTACTCTGTATCTAACCCCGTGCTGTACCTGTCCTGGGAGTGTTTGATGGGGACAGGGTAGAGGGAGCTTTACTCTGTATCTAACCCCGTGCTGTACCTGTCCTGGGAGTGTTTGATGGGGACAGTGTAGAGGGAGCTTTACTCTGTATCTAACCCCGTGCTGTACCTGTCCTGGGAGTGTTTGATGGGGACAGTGTAGAGGGTGCTTTACTCTGTATCTAACCCCGTGCTGTACTGTCCTGGGAGTGTTTGATGGGGATAGTGTAGAGGGAGCTTTACTCTATATCTAACCCCGTGCTGTACCTGCCCTGGGAGTGTTTGATGGGGACAGTGTAGAGGGAGCTTTACTCTGTATCTAACCCCGTGCTGTACCTGTCCTGGGAGTGTTTAATGGGGACAGTGTAGAGGGAGCTTTACTCTGTATCTAACCCCGTGCTGTACCTGTCCTGGGAGTGTTTGATGGGGACAGTGTAGAGGAAGCTTTACTCTGTATCTAACCCCTTGCTGTACCTGCCCTGGGAGTGTTTGATGGGGACAGTGTAGAGAGAGCTTTACTCTGTATCTAGCCCCGTGCTGTACCTGTCCTGGGAGTGTTTAATGGGGACAGTGTAGAGGGAGCTTTACTCTGTATCTGACCCTGTGCTGGGGGGATTGGGTGTTGACTCTGGGTTGCTCCATTATAAATGTCTATTACCTCAGCATTTCCATTCCACCTGGCTGATGAAGATTGGAATTTTGATTGGTTTGTGTTTTTTCAGATAGCAGAATGCCGGGAGGAGTACAGACAGAGTCACAGCTCAGCATTGTCCTGGAACGAGAGCACTGACACTTTACTCTCCAACAAGACTGACTACAGCTCCTCCAGGTCCCTCAGAAAACAGATCCTTGTCTTTCAGGTGAGTTTTCCTGGTCCAGTGAGAATTGGAGCTGCTGACACAGGGCGTAAAACTGTCCCTTCAAATCCCACTGGGTGAATGCATTGACACTGAGATTCTGCTCAGTACTGTTGGATTTTAGTGCACAGTATGAAGCCACTCGGCCCGTCCATCCTGTAGCAGCTTATCTGCTAAATCCCACCCCTGGTCTCTCTCCTTCGCCCCACAAGTGTAATTAAATTAGTTTGTGGACATGGAGGGAGTGCTGCTCTGTTGGGGGTACCCAGTCTTTGGAAGCCATTAATCTGAGGTCTACCTGCACCTCGGGGCAGACACCAGGCAATCCCGTGGCCTTCTCCTGGGAACATCGGCAGCCGCTGGGTATAATCTCTTAGTTCTGAAATCATCCTCGGGAATGTTCCTGCAGCCTCGATATCCTTGGTTAGACTCTGAATGTCAGAACTCGTCGCAATATTCCCTGGGCTGGATTCTCTGTTTTAGGGACTATGTCCCCGCGCCGTCGTGAAAACTGTGGCCTTTCAGGCCAGAAAAACTGGTGTCAAAAGGCCAGCGATTCACCGCCTTGCTGGGGGGTAGCAGGCAGCTGCCCTGGAGCTCACAGCTCCAGCTGCCGATACACCCCCCCCCTCCCCCCTCCCCCCCGCACTTCCACCACCGATTCACCGCCTTGCAGGGGGGTAGCAGGCAGCTGCCCTGGAGCTCACAGCTCCAGCTGCCGATACGGCCCCCCCCCCCCCCCGCACTTCCACCACCGATTCACTGCCTTGCTGGGGGGTAGCAGGCAGCTGCCCTGGAGCTCACAGCTCCAGCTGCCGATACAGCCCCCCCCGCCCCGCACTGCCTCCACCGATTCACCGCCTTGCTGGGGGGTAGCAGGCAGCTGTCCTGGAGCTCACAGCTCCAGCTGCTGATACGGCCCCCCCCCCCCCCCGCACTTCCACCACCGATTCACTGCCTTGCTGGGGGGTAGCAGGCAGCTGTCCTGGAGCTCACAGCTCCAGCTGCTGATACGGCCCCCCCCCCCCCCGCACTTCCACCACCGATTCACTGCCTTGCAGGGGGGTAGCAGGCAGCTGTCCTGGAGCTCACAGCTCCAGCTGCCGATACGGCCCCCCCCCCCCCCCGCATTTCCGGGTCAGAGGACGCACATGCGCAGAGCGGCGGCCTCCAGCGGCCGCGTGGCGCTCCATGGCGGACTCAGCCCGCGGAAATAGTGCCCTCGATCGGCCGTACCCCCAACACAGACCGTCCGCACAATAAAAACCCAGTCCCAAATGCCCCCCCCCCCCCCACCCTCCGATCGCCCCGTCCTGACCATGGCGACCGTGGACTTAGTCCGCGGCCTCCTCCCGGGTTTCCCAGAGCGGCTGGGACCATATTACAGCTACACCGTCGTGGCGGAGAATAGCGGGGAGGGTCTCCGGCAATGATACGCTGCTTTCCAGGGGCCAGAGAATCGAGGAACTGGCACCCGTCCCGATTTCATGTGGGAAAGTGGGTCTCCCACTGTATCCCCCCCACCCCACCCCCCACCCCACAGTTGATTGGTGGGGGGGGGGGGGGGGGATACAGTGGATTTTGGGGGGGTGTCCAGTGGGTTTGTCTCTCTTTCTAGTCATTTGTGAATTTCCTCCTTCGTTTCCTTTCTATATTTAAGGTGATGGGGGAGGGAAGCCGACAGAAACAAAATAATCTCCAGGATGTTGCCTCCAGATTGGAGCAGCTCTCAGTGATGTATCAGACCGAGGAGATGATGCAGTGTCTCGCTCAGCTACAACAGGCTGTGTCCATGCGACAGGAGGCCATTGAACACAAGCTGACCGAGTTAGAGCTCATCGCCACGGTGAGCCTGCTTTGCACAATGTCCCATTACTGCCCAACCCAATCCCAGTTACCATCATAGCCAAACCTGCTCCCCGCATCCCTCAGAACACAACCCACACCACAGCCCCACACACAGACCCACACACAGACCCACACAGCCCCACACAGACCCACACCACAGACCCACACAGACCCACACAGTTAGAGCTCATCGCCACGGTGAGCCTGCTTTGCACAATGTCCCATTACTGCCCAACCCAATCCCAGTTACCATCATAGCCAAACCTGCTCCCCGCGTCCCTCAGAGTCCACACAACCCAGACCACAGCCCCACACACAGACCCACACAGACCCACACAGACCCACACAAACCCACACAGCCCCACACAGACCCACACCACAGCCCCACACAGACCCACACAGACCCACACCACAGCCCCACACCACAGACCCACACAAACCCACACAGCCCCACACAGACCCACACACACCAACACCACAGACCCACACCACAGATCCACACCACACACCCACACAGACCCACACAGACCCACACCACAGCCCCACACAGACCCACACAGCCCCACACAGCCCCACACAGACCCACACCACAGCCCCACACAGACCCACACAGCCCCACACAGCCCCACACAGACCCACCCAGCCCCACACACACCAACACCACAGACCCACACAGACCCACACACAGACCCACACCACAGCCCCACACAGACCCACACACAGACCCACACACAGACCCACACCACAAACCCACACCACAGCCCCACACCACAGCCCCACACAGACCCACACCACAGACCCACACAGACCCACACCACAGACCCACACAGACCCACACCACAGACCCACACAGACCCACACCACAGACCCACACAGACCCACACCACAGCCCCACACCAAACCCACACCACAGACCCACACAGACCCACACCACAGACCCACACAGACCCACACCACAGACCCACACCACAGACCCACACCACAGACCCACACCACAGCCCCACACCACAGACCCACACCACAGACCCACACCACAGACCCACACACAGCCCCACACAGCCCCACACAGACCCACACCACACACCCACACAGACCCACACCACACACCCACACAGACCCACACCACACACCCACACAGACCCACACAGACCCACACAGACCCACACCACACACCCACACAGACCCACACAAACCACACCACAGACCCACACACAGCCCCACACCACAGACCCACACCACAGCCCCACACAGACCCACACCACAGACCCACACAGCCCCACACCACAGACCCACACAGACCCACACAGCCCCACACCACAGACCCACACCACAGACCCACACACAGACCCACACAGCCCCACACCACAGCCCCACACCACAGACCCACACAGCCCTACACCACAGACCCACACACAGACCAACACAGCCCCACACCACAGCCCCACACCACAGACCCACACACAGACCCACACAGCCCCACACCACAGCCCCACACCACAGCCCCACACCACAGACCCACACCACAGCCCCACACCACAGCCCCACACAGACCCACACAGACCCACACAGACCCACACAGCCCCACACAGACCCACACAGACCCACACCACAGCCCCACACAGACCCACACCACAGCCCCACACACCCACACACAGACCCACACACAGACCCACACACATACCCACACAGACCCACACAGACCCACACAGACCCACACCACAGCCCCACACCACAGACCCACACCACAGACCCACACAGCCCCACACCACAGACCCACACCACAGACCCACACCACAGACCCACACAGACCCACACAGCCCCACACCACAGCCCCACACAGACCCACACCACAGCCCCACACCACAGACCCACACAGACCCACACAGACCCACACAGCCCCACACAGACCCACACAGACCCACACCACAGCCCCACACCACAGCCCCACACCACAGACCCACACAGCCCCACACAGACCCACACAGACCCACACCACAGACCCACACCACAGCCCACACCACAGCCCCACACAGACCCACACAGACCCACACCACAGACCCACACCACAGCCCCACACCACAGCCCCACACAGCCCCACACAGACCCACACACAGACCCACACACAGACCCACACAGACCCACACCACAGACCCACACCACAGCCCCACACAGACCAACACTGACCCACACCACAGACCCACACCACAGACCCACACCACAGCCCCACACAGACTCACACAGCCCCACACCACAGCCCCACACAGACCCACACCACAGCCCCACACCACAGACCCACACAGACCCACACAGCCCCACACAGACCCACACCACAGCCCCACACAGACCCACACCACAGCCCCACACAGCCCCACACAGACCCACACAAAGACCCACACACAGACCCACACAGACCCACACAGACCCACACAGACCCACACCACAGACCCACACCACAGACCCACACAGACCAACACTGACCCAAACCACAGCCCCACACCACAGACCCACACACAGACCCACACCACAGCCCCACACCACAGCCCCACACCACAGACCCACACACAGACCCACACAGCCCCACACCACAGCCCCACACCACAGCCCCACACAGACCCACACACAGACCCACACACAGCCCCACACCACAGCCCCACACCACAGACCCACACCACAGCCCCACACCACAGCCCCACACAGACCCACACACAGACCCACACAGACCCACACAGACCCACACACAGACCCACACACAGACCCACACAGACCCACACAGACCCACACCACAGACCCACACAGACCAACACTGACCCAAACCACAGCCCCACACCACAGACCCACACACAGACCCACACCACAGCCCCACACCACAGCCCCACACCACAGACCCACACACAGACCCACACAGCCCCACACCACAGCCCCACACCACAGCCCCACACAGACCCACACACAGACCCACACACAGCCCCACACCACAGCCCCACACCACAGACCCACACCACAGCCCCACACCACAGCCCCACACAGACCCACACACAGACCCACACAGACCCACACAGACCCACACACAGACCCACACACAGACCCACACAGACCCACACAGACCCACACCACAGACCCACACAGACCAACACTGACCCACACCACAGCCCCACACACAGACCCACACCACAGCCCCACACCACAGCCCCACACCACAGCCCCACACCGCAACCCCACACAGACCCACACAAACCACACCACAGACCCACACCACAGCCCCACACAGACCCACACCACAGACCCACACCACAGACCCACACCACAGACCCACACCACAGCCCCACACACAGACCCACACAAACCCACACCACAGACCCACACCACAGCCCCACACACAGACCCACACACAGACCCACACCACAGCCCCACACAGCCCCACACCACAGACCCACACCACAGCCCCACACACAGACCCACACACAGACCCACACCACAGCCCCACACAGACCCACACCACAGCCCCACACAGACCCACACAGACCCACACCACAACCCCACACCACGGACCCACACAGACCCAGACCACAGACCCACACACAGACCCACACCACAGACCCACACGACAGCCCCACACAGACCCACACAGACCCACACAGCCCCACACAGCCCCACACAGACCCACACCACAGCCCCACACCACAGACCCACACAGACCCACACAGACCCACACAGCCCCACACAGACCCACACAGACCCACACCACAGCCCCACACCACGGACCCACACCACAGACCCACACAGACCCACACCACAGACTGTAGGAGGTAGCATTGATGCTGCATCTGAACACCCAACACGGTACCCCCAAAACCCACTGTACCCCAAAACCCACCGTACCCCCAAACCCACTGTACCCCCAAACCCACCGTACCCCCAAAACCCCTGTACCCCCAAACCCCCTGTACCCCCAAACCCACTGTACCCCAAACCCACTGTACCCCAAAACCCACCGTACCCCAAAACCCACTGTACCCCCAAAACCCACTGTACCCCCAAAACCCACTGTACCCCCAAAACCCACTGTACCCCCAAACCCACTGTACCCCCCAAACCCACTGTACCCCCAAAACCCACTGTACCCCCAAAACCCACTGTACCCCAAACCCACTGTACCCCCAAACCCACCGTACCCCCAAACCCACCGTACCCCCCAAACCCACTGTACCCCCAAACCCACCGTACCCCCAAACCCACTGTACCCCCAAACCCACCGTACCCCCCAAACCCACTGTACCCCCAAACCCACCGTACCCCCAAAACCCACTGTACCCCCAAAACCCACTGTACCCCCAAAACCCACTGTACCCCCAAAATCCACCGTACCCCCAAACCCACTGTACCCCCAAAACCCACTGTACCCCCAAACCCACCGTACCCCCAAACCCACCGTACCCCCCAAACCCACTGTACCCCCAAACCCACCGTACCCCCCAAACCCACTGTACCCCCAAACCCACCGTACCCCCAAACCCACTGTACCCCCAAACCCACCGTACCCCCAAAACCCACTGTACCCCCAAAACCCACTGTACCCCCAAAACCCACTGTACCCCCAAAACCCACCGTACCCCCAAACCCACTGTACCCCCAAAACCCACTGTACCCCCAAAACCCACCGCACCCCAAAACCCACTGTACCCCCAAACCCACTGTACCCCAAACCCACTGTCCCCCCAAAACCCACCGTACCCCCAAAACCCACTGTACCCCCAAACCCACCGTACCCCAAACCCACTGTACCCCCAAACCCACTGTACCCCCAAACCCACTGTACCCCCAAACCCACTGTACCCCCAAAACCCACTGTACCCCCAAACCCACTGTACCCCCAAAACCCACTGTACCCCCAAACCCACTGTACCCCCAAACCCACTGTACCCCAAAACCCACTGTACCCACCAAACCCACTGTACCCCCAAACCCGCTGTACCCCCAAACCCACTGTACCCCCAAACCCACTGTACCCCCAAACCCACTGTACCCCCCAAACGCACTGTACCCCCAAAACCCACTGTACCCCAAAACCCACTGTACCCCCAAACCCACCGTACCCCCAAACCCACCGTACCCCCAAAACCCACCGTACCCCCAAACCCACCGTACCCCCAAAACCCACTGTACCCCAAACCCACTGTCCCCCCAAACCCACTGTACCCCCAAAACCCACTGTACCCCAAACCCACCGTACCCCCAAAACCCACAGTACCCCAAACCCACTGTACCCCCAAAACCCACAGTACCCTAAACCCACTGTACCCCCAAAACCCACTGTACCCCCCAAACCCACTGTACCCCAAACCCACTGTACCCCCAAAACCCACAGTACCCCAAAAGCCTTTATACTCCCCACACCCACTGTACCCCTTTGATTCACTGTATGTTCAATAATTCCTCAAACCTACTGCAACCCATCGTCTGTAACCCCTTAGCCCCCCCCCCCCCCCCCCGCTAAACCCCAAACTCACTGTGCTTCCATAACCCACTAAGGTTAACCCACTAAGCCCAACCCCCTGGTGTCCCAACACAACCCACTCAACCCCCATGTCGATTGTACCCTGTCCCACCCATGACCCTGGCCACCCCCCCCCCCCCCCCCCCCCCCCCCCACCCCCCCATCGCGTCTCTAAATCAACCTGACTGGAATTTCTGTTTCTCTTGCAGGAGGTGGGCGATATCGAGACCGAAGTGAAAATCTTTGAAAATAAACTTTCAAAGATTAACACCATCCTGTCCTCCATAGATCTCTATGATCTGACCATCCAGGAGCATTTGGCCAACAGAGAGGTACTAACTTTCTCTTTGGGTATTGGGGAGCATTGAACAAGACTGTGTATATTGGGGTTTTCCTTGAGCTGGGTGTTTGGGGCCAGGTATTTGTCACCAGGTCTTCGTGCCCAGAGACTTGACCATTGCTGTATCTCTCCATAGTCTAATCTCCCAGTCCTCTCCTATATTCTGAGCTTCAGTCCCTCCATTGTGACCTCTCAATGTCCAGACATGTTGTGTCCTGTTTGTAAAGACATTTACTTCCTGAGTTTAGATAATCCTGGAAAATCTGGATGAGATGAAGGGTCTTGTTGGTGTGATGGAAGGGTGTAAGGAATCCCTGGGATTACCGGAAGAAGTGATTTGTACCATTGAAGTCTTCACGAAGATGGACCGAGTGAACACTCAGCTGGGACATCTACAGGAGTTGACCACACAGCAGAGCGCCATGTTACAGGTAATGTGATTCCACAATTGCTGAACAGTCCGGACAGCAGATCTCTCGTTTCTGGTTTTGTGAGGGCAGACTAGTCGGGAACGGGTTGATTGAATGAGGGCAGGTCGAGTGAGGGGTGGGTGAGTGAGGGGTGGGTGAGTGAGGAGTGAGTGAGTGAGGGTTGGGCGAGTGAGGGGTGGGTGAGTGAGGGGTGGGTGAGTGAGGGGTGGGTGAGTGAGGGTCCCGGTGAGTGAGGGTCCCGGTGAGTGAGGGTCTCCGTGAGTGAGGGGTGGGCAAGTGAGGGTTGGGCGAGTGAGGGTCCCCGTGAGTGAGGGTCTCCGTGAGTGAGGGGTGGGCAAGTGAGGGTTGGGCGAGTGAGGGTCTGGGCGAGTGAGGGTCCCCATGAGTGAGGGTGGGTGAGTGAGGGTCTGGGTGAGTGAGGGTCTGGGTGAGTGAGGGTCTGGGTGAGTGAGGGTTGAGTGAGTGAGGGTCTGGGTGAGTGAGGGTCCCCGTGAGTGAGGGTCTCCGTGAGTGAGGGGTGGGCAAGTGAGGGTTGGGCGAGTGAGGGTCCCCATGAGTGAGGGTGGGTGAGTGAGGGTCTGGGTGAGTGAGGGTCTGGGTGAGTGAGGGTTGGGTGAGTGAGGGTTGAGTGAGTGAGGGTCTGGGTGAGTGAGGGTCCCCGTGAGTGAGGGTCCCCGTGAGTGAGGGTCTCCGTGAGTGAGGGGTGGGTGAGTGAGGGTTGGGCGAGTGAGGGTCCTGGGGAGTGAGGGTCTGGGCAAGTGAGGGGTGGGCAAGTGAGGGTCTGGGTGAGCGAGGGTCTTTGTGAGTGAGGGTGGGTGAGTGAGGGTCCCGGAGAGTGAGAGTCTGGGTGAGTGAGGGCCCGGGTGAGTGGAAAGTCAAAGAACAAAGAGAACAAAGAAAATTACAGCACAGGAACAGGCCCTTCGGCCCTCCCAGCCTGCGCCGATCCAGATCCTTTATCTAAACCTGTCTCCTATTTTCCAAGGTCTACTTCCCTCTGTTCCCGCCTGTTCATATATCTGTCTAGATGCCTCTTAAATGATGCTATCGTGCCCGCCTCTACCACCTTCTCTGGTAAAGCGTTCCAGGCACCCACCACCCTCTGCGTAAAAAGCTTTCCAGGCACATCTCCCTTAAACTTTCCCCCTCTCACCTTGAAATCGTGACCCCTTGTAACTGATACCCCCACTCTTGGAAAAAGCTTGTTGCTATCCACCCTGTCCATACCTCTCATAATTTTGTAGACCTCAATCAGGTCCCCCCTCAATCTCCGTCTTTCCAACGAAAACAATCCTAATCTACTCAACCTTTCTTCATAGCTAGCGCCCTCCATACCAGGCAACATCCTGGTGAACCTCCTCTGCACCCTCTCCAAAGCATCTACATCCTTCTGGTAATGTGGCGACCAGAACTGCACACAGTATGTGGCGACCAGAACTGCACGCAGTATGTGGTCAAGCCGTAGGCCTTTTTGTTTTTAATAACCCGGCAGTTTGGGGAGCCTATAGTTCCCCAATGATGGAATTGCCATGGAGAAAACAACCAAAATTGATTCCCAATCAATCAGTAGCCTCTTCTGCGGTATAAATTGTTGTGAGAGTGAAATTTGGCAGTCTTGAATTTGTCCTGATCAGTGCGAAGTGAAAAACTTCAGCAGCCTGTCTCTAGTTTCAGCAATATTCAAGTTTGATACGATCAAGCAAGCGTTATTTTTTTAGCTGCATATCTCTGTGTTGATGTCCAACTTAGACCTCCTTTAATTTGGAACCATTTTATTGTCTCTTCCAGTCCCTGTTGGAAAGGTTACAGGAGTGTGATGCGGAGATGGAGAGGTTACAGGGGGTGAGTATACGTGACGGACGACACAGTTATTCCTATCCGCACATTTTCAAGGTGCTTCACGGAGTTGTAATCAAACACTCACCATCCACCCTCGCCCAGAAGCTCAGACACTGACCTTCTGGATCTACCCCTCAATCCGCCAGCACTCGCTATTCCATATCGACTCCCAATTCCTCAAAATGCTTTCCCTGAGATTACATCCCTCCAAAGACAGACTCTTCCAATCTCTCGATTCTACCGACTCTACCATCCAAAACCAAGTCGTACCTGTGCCATCTGGACCCTGCACCCTGGGATTCCTTCCCGTAACATCGCTACCTGTCCCTCCTCCAACAGGAACCCCCCCCCGCCCCCCAAAACCCAACTCCCCAATTTTCACTCCAACCTCTCCGCTTTGGCATTTATCTTCCTCAGGTTTTCGAACCTTTCATGATGTTAAACGCACGCTGGGCCTGACTCGACAGCAATGAGGCCATTAAATCTTGCACGAGGTCTCTCACGCGACCTGGATCTCTCCCTCGTGGCCCATTGGGCTCATGTAAATATGTCTGGGCCAGATCCTCGCGAGTCCCGGGAACAAACGCACGTGCCTGGGAGATCAGGCCAGGGCGTCGCCAAGCCCTGCCCCACACAAATGTGGATCAGACGTAACGGCACCGAGGGGAGAGGGGGGGACCTCCCAGCCAATCGGTGACCCCTGGGTGGCCGGGCTCTGGGCAGGGTGGTACCCTGGCATTCCTGCTGCCACCCTGGAGCCCTGGCAGTGCCACCCTGGGATCCTCAGTGCAGGAAATGGGAGGTAAGCGCAGTCTCAGTGGGCCGTTCCTCGCCAAGGCCCCCCAAAAAACAAGATTCTCGTTTGATAGGAGCGCCGGGGAAACACCCATTAATCCTGCCCAAAACGGGACTCGGTCCTTTTCGCGTTAAGTCCCGCCCTGAGTAAATATGAATAGTTGGAAGTATCGGGTGGCTCCAGATAAGGGTTAGCATGTACATGATGGGACAAATGGACTCTTTCTATGTTGACAATAGGCTGGGACCCGTGGAACAAGGTTGAGCTGCGGTGGGAGGAGCTGGGAAATAATTGGTGCTCACTGAATCTTCACTCTCTCGACAGGGGGGTGAGATTTCGATCGAAGCTCAAGGCGCGAGGTTGGCCAATGTGACTGAGAGGAGGGATTTACTGTTGAACAACACACAGGAAGCACTGACTCAGCGTGTACAACAGGAGCTCGGCTACCAGCAGCCAGTCGGCGGGGGCTGTAGAGCGGAAGGACAGTCACCCAGACTACACTCTGACCAATCCGGAGACTCCAAGGTATTCTCTCCCTCCCCCTCCCCCTCCCCCAAGCTGCTGTTGCTACCAGGGGGGTTTAGGCC
The DNA here is from genome assembly GCF_902713615.1 of Scyliorhinus canicula. Lineage (NCBI taxonomy): Eukaryota > Metazoa > Chordata > Chondrichthyes > Carcharhiniformes > Scyliorhinidae > Scyliorhinus > Scyliorhinus canicula. Next base: position 3,314,869 of record NC_052147.1, read on the forward strand.
AAGTTCACCTCCAACTTTCACGTCAGGTGAAACAGATTGGGCCTTCCCAAGCGGGATTGGAGATTCGGCCGTCACTGACCTGGCTGACCCATTACAATCTGAACAGCAGGTCTGGGAGGATCTTGGTTACGTTACTGATCTTACCGAGAAAATGAAATCTAATCCAACCACAGGTATTTGAGAATTGAATTGAATTTTTTCTAAGTCTGGGAATAAACAGCTGGTCTCGGTGATGACGATCATAGATTATCATAGAATTTACAGTGCAGAAGGAGGCCATTCGGCCCATCGAGGCTGCACCGGGAGCACCCTACCAGAGGTCAACACCTCCACCCCATCCCCATAACCCAGTAACCCCACCCAACACTACGGGCAATTTATCATGGCCAATCCACCTAACCTGCACATCTTTGGACTGTGGGAGGAAACCGGAGCACCCGGAGGAAACCCACGCAGACACGGGGAGGACGTGCAGACTCCGCACAGACAGTGACCCAGGCCGGGAATCGAACCTGGGACCCTGGAGCTGTGAAGCGATTGCGCTAACCACTGTGCTACCGTGCTGCTAGATAGTCAGATAGTTACCAACACGGTGAAGGGCCAAGTTTCATGTTTTACTCTGTGGTGTTCTGAGGTGACAGAGTAGACAGGAGGGGCAGTAGGAGGAGAGATGGTTATCAAACAGTTATTGCAACGGCATATTTAACAACTAACTACTCCTTCGTTAATTAGTATTCATCGCCCCTCAGATCTACCATAGCAACGTAGCCAGGCTGAAGGCCTGTTGCTGCTGCTCTCAGCCTATTGGTGACAAAGGGAGATGTGTGGATGGATGGCACAGGCCACAGTTCTCTCTATGACCCTGAAAACAGGACTAACATCAGGGCAATAAAACCATCTTCTGTACCTCCCACTTGGCATCCACTTTGCCAAGGATCCCATCCTCTGAGGAAAGTCATTGGCTGCCACCTTCCAATCAATCAAATCCGTACAATCCAATGGCGAGATCCGAAAGGGTCAATGATAAGAAGGATGGACAGTGACAGCATTGAGCACGGACACGGCACGGACAGACGGGGAGAAGCCTCCAGTGTTGGCACGAGACAGTGTTTGTAAAATCCCGAATGTCCTCGAGAGAAGGAAACTCACAATTCTCACCCAGTCTGGGCCAAGATATGACTCCAGTCAGAACACCACCAATGTGGTTAACTTTTAAAATTCAAAAGGGAGCAGTAAACTCAGAGGGTCAGTACTGAGGGAGCCGCACTGTCAGAGGGTCAGTACTGAGGGAGTGCCGCACTGTCAGAGGGTCAGTACTGAGGGAGCGCTGCACTGTCAGAGGGTCAGTACTGAGGGAGTGCCTCACTGTCAGAGGGTCAGTACTGAGGGAGCTCCGCACTGTCAGAGGGTCAGTACTGAGGGAGTGCCGCACTGTCAGAGGGTCAGTACGGAGGGAGTGCTGCACTGTCAGAGGGTCAGTACTGAGGGAGTGCCACACTGTCAGAGGGTCAGTACTGAGGGAGTGCTGCACTGTCAGAGGGTCAGTACTGAGGGAGTGCCGCACTGTCAGAGGGTCAGTACTGAGGGAATGCCGCACTGTCAGAGGGTCAGTACTGAGGGAGTGCTGCACTGTCAGAGGGTCAGTACTGAGGGAGTGCCGCACTGTCAGAGGGTCAGTACTGAGGGAGTGCTGCACTGTCAGAGGGTCAGTACTGAGGGAATGCCGCACTGTCAGAGGGTCAGTACTGAGGGAATGCTGCACTGTCAGAGGGTCAGTACTGAGGGAGTGCCGCACTGTCAGAGGGTCAGTACTGAGGGAGTGCTACACTGTCAGAGGGTCAGTACTGAGGGAGTGCTGCACTGTCAGAGGGTCAGTACTGAGGGAGTGCTGTACTGTCAGAGGGTCAGTACTGAAGGAGTGCCGCACTGTCAGAGGGTCAGTACTGAGGGAGTGCCGCATTGTCAGAGGGTCAGTACTGAGGGAGTGCCGCACTGTCAGAGGGTCAGTACTGAGGGAGTGCCGCACTGTCAGAGGGTCAGTACTGAGGGAGTGCTGTACTGTCAGAGGGTCAGTACTGAGGGAGTGCCGCACTGTCAGAGGGTCAGTACTGAGGGAGTGCCGCACTGTCAGAGGGTCAGTACTGAGGGAGTGCTGTACTGTCAGAGGGTCAGTACTGAGGGAGTGCCGCACTGTCAGAAGGGTCAGTACTGAGGGAGTGCTGCACTGTCAGAGGGTCAGTACTGAGGGAGTGCCGCACTGTCAGAGGGTCAGTACTGAGGGAGTGCTGCACTGTCAGAGGGTCAATACTGAGGGAGTGCCGCACTGTCAGAGGGTCAGTACTGAGGGAGTGCCGCACTCTCAGAGGGTCAGTACTGAGGGAGTGCCGCACTGTCAGAGGGTCAGTACTGAGGGAGTGCCGCACTGTCAGAGGGTCAGTACTGAGGGAGTGCCGCACTGTCAGAGGGTCAGTACTGAGGGAGTGCCGCACTGTCAGAGGGTCAGTACTGAGGGAGTGCTGCACTGTCAGAGGGTCAGTACTGAGGGAGTGCCGCACTGTCAGAGGGTCAGTACTGAGGGAGTGCTGCACTGTCAGAGGGTCAGTACTGAGGGAGTGCCGCACTGTCAGAGGGTCAGTACTGAGGGAGTGCTGCACTGTCAGAGGGTCAGTACTGAGGGAGTGCCGCACTGTCAGAGGGTCAGTACTGAGGGAGTGCTGCACTGTCAGAGGGTCAGTACTGAGGGAGTGCTGCACTGTCAGAGGGTCAGTACTGAGGGAGTGCCTGCACTGTCAGAGGGTCAGTACTGAGGGAGTGCCGCACTGTCAGAGGGTCAGTACTGAGGGAGTGCCGCACTGTCAGAGGGTCAGTACTGAGGGAGTGCCTGCACTGTCAGAGGGTCAGTACTGAGGGAGTGCCGCACTGTCAGAGGGTCAGTACTGAGGGAGGGCTGCACTGTCAGAGGGTCAGTACTGAGGGAGTGCCGCACTGTCAGAGGGTCAGTAATGAGGGGAGTGCTGCACTGTCAGAGGGTCAGTACTGAGGGAGTGCTGCACTGTCAGAGGGTCAGTACTGAGGGAGTGCTGCACTGTCAGAGGGTCAGTACTGAGGGAGTGCCGCACTGTCAGAGGGTCAGTACTGAGGGAGTGCTGCACTGTCAGAGGGTCAGTACTGAGGGAGTGCTGCACTGTCAGAGGGTCAGTACTGAGGGAGTGCTGCACTGTCAGAGGGTCAGTACTGAGGGAGTGCCTGCACTGTCAGAGGGTCAGTACTGAGGGAGTGCTGCACTGTCAGAGGGTCAGTACTGAGGGAGTGCCGCACTGTCAGAGGGTCAGTAGCTGAGGGAGTGCCGCACTGTCAGAGGGTCAGTACTGAGGGAGTGCCGCACTGTGAGAGAGTCAGTATTGAGGGAGAGTGCTGAACTGTCAGAGGGTCAGTACTGAGGGAGTGCCGCACTGTCAGAGGGTCAATACTGAGGGAGTGCCACACTGTCAGAGGGTCAGTACTGAGGGTGTGCCGCACTGTCAGAGGGTCAGTATTGAGGGAGAGTGCTGAACTGTCAGAGGGTCAGTACTGAGGGAGTGCTGCACTGTCAGAGGGTCAGTGCTGAGGGAGTGCCGCACTGTCAGAGGGTCAGTACTGAGGGAGTGCCGCACTGTCAGAGAGGTCAGTACTGAGGGAGTGCTGCACTGTCAGAGGGTCAGTACTGAGGGAGTGCTGCACTGTCAGAGGGTCAGTACTGAGGGAGTGCTGCACTGTCAGAGGGTCAGTACTGAGGGAGTGCCGCACTGTCAGAGGGTCAGTACTGAGGGAGTGCCGCACTGTCAGAGGGTCAGTACTGAGGGAGTGCCGCACTGTCAGAGGGTCAGTACTGAGGGAGTGCCGCACTGTCAGAGGGTCAGTACTGAGGGAGTGCCGCACTGTCAGAGGGTCAGTACTGAGGGAGTGCTGCACTGTCAGAGGGTCAGTACTGAGGGAGTGCCGCACTGTCAGAGGGTCAGTACTGAGGGAGTGCTGCACTGTCAGAGGGTCAGTACTGAGGGAGTGCCGCACTGTCAGAGGGTCAGTACTGAGGGAGTGCCGCACTGTCAGAGGGTCAGTACTGAGGGAATGCCGCACTGTCAGAGGGTCAGTACTGAGGGAGTGCTGCACTGTCAGAGGGTCAGTACTGAGGGAGTGCCGCACTGTCAGAGGGTCAGTACTGAGGGAGTGCTGCACTGTCAGAGGGTCAGTACTGAGGGAATGCCGCACTGTCAGAGGGTCAGTACTGAGGGAATGCTGCACTGTCAGAGGGTCAGTACTGAGGGAGTGCCGCACTGTCAGAGGGTCAGTACTGAGGGAGTGCTACACTGTCAGAGGGTCAGTACTGAGGGAGTGCTGCACTGTCAGAGGGTCAGTACTGAGGGAGTGCTGTACTGTCAGAGGGTCAGTACTGAGGAGTGCCGCACTGTCAGAGGGTCAGTGCTGAGGGAGTGCCGCATTGTCAGAGGGTCAGTACTGAGGGAGTGCCGCACTGTCAGAGGGTCAGTACTGAGGGAGTGCCGCACTGTCAGAGGGTCAGTACTGAGGGAGTGCTGTACTGTCAGAGGGTCAGTACTGAGGGAGTGCCGCACTGTCAGAGGGTCAGTACTGAGGGAGTGCCGCACTGTCAGAGGGTCAGTACTGAGGGAGTGCTGTACTGTCAGAGGGTCAGTACTGAGAGAGTGCCGCACTGTCAGAAGGGTCAGTACTGAGGGAGTGCTGCACTGTCAGAGGGTCAGTACTGAGGGAGTGCCGCACTGTCAGAGGGTCAGTACTGAGGGAGTGCTGCACTGTCAGAGGGTCAAGTACTGAGGGAGTGCCGCACTGTCAGAGGGTCAGTACTGAGGGAGTGCCGCACTGTCAGAGGGTCAGTCCTGAGGGAGTGCCGCACTGTCAGAGGGTCAGTACTGAGGGAGTGCCGCACTGTCAGAGGGTCAGTACTGAGGGAGTGCCGCACTGTCAGAGGGTCAGTACTGAGGGAGTGCCGCACTGTCAGAGGGTCAGTACTGAGGGAGTGCTGCACTGTCAGAGGGTCAGTACTGAGGGAGTGCCGCACTGTCAGAGGGTCAGTACTGAGGGAGTGCTGCACTGTCAGAGGGTCAGTACTGAGGGAGTGCCGCACTGTCAGAGGGTCAGTACTGAGGGAGTGCTGCACTGTCAGAGGGTCAGTACTGAGGGAGTGCCGCACTGTCAGAGGGTCAGTACTGAGGGAGTGCCGCACTGTCAGAGGGTCAGTACTGAGGGAGTGCTGCACTGTCAGAGGGTCAGTACTGAGGGAGTGCTGCACTGTCAGAGGGTCAGTACTGAGGGAGTGCCGCACTGTCAGAGGGTCAGTACTGAGGGAGTGCCGCACTGTCAGAGGTCAGTACTGAGGGAGTGCTGCACTGTCAGAGGGTCAGTACTGAGGGAGTGCCGCACTGTCAGAGGGTCAGTACTGAGGGAGTGCCGCACTGTCAGAGGGTCAGTACTGAGGGAGTGCCGCACTGTCAGAGGGTCAGTATTGAGGGAGAGTGCTGAACTGTCAGAGGGTCAGTACTGAGGGAGTGCTGCACTGTCAGAGGGTCAGTGCTGAGGGAGTGCTGCACTGTCAGAGGGTCAGTACTGAGGGAGTGCCGCACTGTCAGAGGGTCAGTACTGAGGGAGTGCTGCACTGTCAGAGGGTCAGTACTGAGGGAGTGCTGCACTGTCAGAGGGTCAGTACTGAGGGAGTGCTGCACTGTCAGAGGGTTAGTAGAGGGAGTGCTGCACTGTCAGAGGGTCAGTACTGAGGGAGTGCTGCATTGTCAGAGGGTCAGTACTGAGGGAGTGCCGCACTGTCAGAGGGTCAGTGCTGAGGGAGTGCCGCACTGTCAGAGGGTCAGTACTGAGGGAGTGCCGCACTGTCAGAGAGTCAGTATTGAGGGAGAGTGCTGAACTGTCAGAGGGTCAGTACTGAGGGAGTGCCGCACTGTCAGAGGGTCAATACTGAGGGAGTGCCAGCACTGTCAGAGGGTCAGTACTGAGGGAGTGCCGCACTGTCAGAGGGTCAGTATTGAGGGAGTGCTGCACTGTCAGAGGGTCAGTACTGAGGGAGTGCTGCACTGTCAGAGGGTCAGTACTGAGGGAGTGCCGCACTGTCAGAGGGTCAGTACTGAGGGAGTGCCGCACTGTCAGAGAGTCAGTACTGAGGGAGTGCTGCACTGTCAGAGGGTCAGTACTGAGGGAGTGCTGCACTGTCAGAGGGTCAGTACTGAGGGAGTGCTGCACTGTCAGAGGGTCAGTACTGAGGGAGTGCCGCACTGTCAGAGGGTCAGTACTGAGGGAGTGCCGCACTGTCAGAGGGTCAGTACTGAGGGAGTGCCGCACTGTCAGAGGGTCAGTACTGAGGGAGTGCCGCACTGTCAGAGGGTCAGTACTGAGGGAGTGCCGCACTGTCAGAGGGTCAGTACTGAGGGAGTGCTGCACTGTCAGAGGGTCAGTACTGAGGGAGTGCCGCACTGTCAGAGGGTCAGTACTGAGGAAGTGCTGCACTGTCAGAGGGTCAGTACTGAGGGAGTGCCGCACTGTCAGAGGGTCAGTACTGAGGGAGTGCTGCACTGTCAGAGGGTCAGTACTGAGGGAGTGCCGCACTGTCAGAGGGTCAGTACTGAGGGAGTGCTGCACTGTCAGAGGGTCAGTACTGAGGGAGTGCTGCACTGTCAGAGGGTCAGTACTGAGGGAGTGCTGCACTGTCAGAGGGTTAGTAGAGGGAGTGCCGCACTGTCAGAGGGTCAGTACTGAGGGAGTGCCGCACTGTCAGAGAGTCAGTATTGAGGGAGAGTGCTGAACTGTCAGAGGGTCAGTACTGAGGGAGTGCCGCACTGTCAGAGGGTCAATACTGAGGGAGTGCCACACTGTCAGAGGGTCAGTACTGAGGGAGTGCCGCACTGTCAGAGGGTCAGTATTGAGGGAGAGTGCTGAACTGTCAGAGGGTCAGTACTGAGGGAGTGCTGCACTGTCAGAGGGTCAGTGCTGAGGGAGTGCTGCACTGTCAGAGGGTCAGTACTGAGGGAGTGCCGCACTGTCAGAGGGTCAGTACTGAGGGAGTGCTGCACTGTCAGAGGGTCAGTACTGAGGGAGTGCTGCACTGTCAGAGGGTCAGTACTGAGGGAGTGCTGCACTGTCAGAGGGTTAGTAGAGGGAGTGCTGCACTGTCAGAGGGTCAGTACTGAGGGAGTGCTGCATTGTCAGAGGGTCAGTACTGAGGGAGTGCCGCACTGTCAGAGGGTCAGTGCTGAGGGAGTGCCGCACTGTCAGAGGGTCAGTACTGAGGGAGTGCCGCACTGTCAGAGAGTCAGTATTGAGGGAGAGTGCTGAACTGTCAGAGGGTCAGTACTGAGGGAGTGCCGCACTGTCAGAGGGTCAATACTGAGGGAGTGCCACACTGTCAGAGGGTCAGTACTGAGGGTGTGCCGCACTGTCAGAGGGTCAGTATTGAGGGAGAGTGCTGAACTGTCAGAGGGTCAGTACTGAGGGAGTGCTGCACTGTCAGAGGGTCAGTGCTGAGGGAGTGCCGCACTGTCAGAGGGTCAGTACTGAGGGAGTGCCGCACTGTCAGAGAGTCAGTACTGAGGGAGTGCTGCACTGTCAGAGGGTCAGTACTGAGGGAGTGCTGCACTGTCAGAGGGTCAGTACTGAGGGAGTGTTGCACTGTCAGAGGGTCAGTACTGAGGGAGTGCCGCACTGTCAGAGGGTCAGTACTGAGGGAGTGCTGCACTGTCAGAGGGTCAGTACTGAGGGAGTGCCGCACTGTCAGAGGGTCAGTACTGAGGGAGTGCTGCACTGTCAGAGGGTCAGTACTGAGGGAGTGCCGCACTGTCAGAGGGTCAGTACTGAGGGAGTGCTGCACTGTCAGAGGGTCAGTACTGAGGGAGTGCTGCACTGTCAGAGGGTCAGTACTGAGGGAGTGCTGCACTGTCAGAGGGTTAGTAGAGGGAGTGCCGCACTGTCAGAGGGTCAGTACTGAGGGAGTGCCGCACTGTCAGAGAGTCAGTATTGAGGGAGAGTGCTGAACTGTCAGAGGGTCAGTACTGAGGGAGTGCCGCACTGTCAGAGGGTCAATACTGAGGGAGTGCCACACTGTCAGAGGGTCAGTACTGAGGGAGTGCCGCACTGTCAGAGGGTCAGTATTGAGGGAGAGTGCTGAACTGTCAGAGGGTCAGTACTGAGGGAGTGCTGCACTGTCAGAGGGTCAGTGCTGAGGGAGTGCTGCACTGTCAGAGGGTCAGTACTGAGGGAGTGCCGCACTGTCAGAGGGTCAGTACTGAGGGAGTGCTGCACTGTCAGAGGGTCAGTACTGAGGGAGTGCTGCACTGTCAGAGGGTCAGTACTGAGGGAGTGCTGCACTGTCAGAGGGTTAGTAGAGGGAGTGCTGCACTGTCAGAGGGTCAGTACTGAGGGAGTGCTGCATTGTCAGAGGGTCAGTACTGAGGGAGTGCCGCACTGTCAGAGGGTCAGTGCTGAGGGAGTGCCGCACTGTCAGAGGGTCAGTACTGAGGGAGTGCCGCACTGTCAGAGAGTCAGTATTGAGGGAGAGTGCTGAACTGTCAGAGGGTCAGTACTGAGGGAGTGCCGCACTGTCAGAGGGTCAATACTGAGGGAGTGCCACACTGTCAGAGGGTCAGTACTGAGGGTGTGCCGCACTGTCAGAGGGTCAGTATTGAGGGAGAGTGCTGAACTGTCAGAGGGTCAGTACTGAGGGAGTGCTGCACTGTCAGAGGGTCAGTGCTGAGGGAGTGCCGCACTGTCAGAGGGTCAGTACTGAGGGAGTGCCGCACTGTCAGAGAGTCAGTACTGAGGGAGTGCTGCACTGTCAGAGGGTCAGTACTGAGGGAGTGCTGCACTGTCAGAGGGTCAGTACTGAGGGAGTGCTGCACTGTCAGAGGGTCAGTACTGAGGGAGTGCCGCACTGTCAGAGGGTCAGTACTGAGGGAATGCCGCACTGTCAGAGGGTCAGTACTGACCGAGTGCCTCACTGTTGTGATTCAGGAGGCGAGAGATTGGCCAACTGAGTCTCAACTGCCGGAGTTTGGAGACAATAATCATGATAAGAGGATGTCTGTGTGTGTGCCAGAGGGTTATAGGCCTGGAAATTGGGCAATGCTTCCACAAACAGTGTGTCTGTGTGTGTGTGTGAGAGTGTGTGTGTGTCTGTGTGTGTGCGTGTGTGAGTGTGTGTGTGTGCGTGTGTGAGTGTGAGTGTGAGTGTGAGTGTGAGTGTGAGTGTGAGTGTGAGTGTGAGTGTGAGAGTGTGTGTGTGTGAGAGTGTGTGTGTGTGCGTGTGTGAGAGTGTGCGTGTGTGAGAGTGTGTGCGTGTGTGTGAGTGTGTGTGTGTGTGAGAGAGTGTGCGTGTGCGTGTGTGTGTGTGAGAGTGTGTGTGTGTGCGTGCGTGTGTGCGTGTGTGTGTGAGAGTGTGTGTGTGAGAGTGTGTGTGAGAGTGTGTGTGTGTGTGCGGGTGTATGAGAGTGTGTGTGAGAGTGTGTGTGTGCGTGTGTGTGAGAGTGTGTGTGTGTGTGTGTGTGTGTGCGCGCGTGTGCGTGTGTGTGAGAGTGTGTGAAACTAGATATGGTAGACCATTCGGCCCATCAACTCTCTGATATCCATATCCCCACAGTCCTGTCTCTTTTTTGCTTTTCTAATATTTTGAATGTTATTGGGTCTGTGTCCACATCATGTGAACCCTCTGTTTCAATCCATTCCCCTCCCTTCACTCTTCACACTCTCTAATCTTGGACTAGTGAAAGCCAGGATTGTCCAACTTGTTGAGAGAAAGTTAAGCAAAGATTACCAGAGGATAGACAAAGTAGGGATATAATTGTAAAGTGGGTGCAGGAGCAGAGGAATCTGGAGGTTAACAAGTGTATAAATTGTGGAGCGTCTGAGTGTGAATTGAGGAAGGTTATTGAAGGATACGGGATCCTGGTTTTATTGATAGAAGGAGAGGCTGGAATTTTCCACCCCTCCCCATCAGGGAAGGTTGGCACATGGGGGCACAGGATGGCAATCAAGGGTATGAAATTGGGTGGCATGCCGCCCCCTCGCACTGGGGCAGGTATCAGGCTTGTCCTTGGCTCAATCCATGACAACGTAGACCCCCCCTCACTGCCACTGGGGTTTTCTCAGCCGTAAAGAGGGTCGTGCCAACTACCCAGGCAGGGGCAGGGAGATGGTGGGTGGGGCAGGGAGATGGTGGGTGGGGCAGGGAGATGGTGGGTGGGACTGGGAGATGGTGGGGCTGGGAGATGGTGGGCGGGGCTGGGAGATGGCAGGGCTGGGAGATGGTGGGTGGGGCAGGGAGATGGTGGGTGGGGGAGGGAGATGGCGGGGCAGGGAGATGGTGGGTGGGGGAGGGAGATGGCGGGGCAGGGAGATGGTGGGTGGGGGAGGGAGATGGTGGGTGGGGCTGGGAGATGGTGGGTGGGGCAGGGAGATGGTGGGCGGGGGAGGGAGATGGCGGGGCAGGGAGATGGTGGGTGGGGGAGGGAGATGGTGGGTGGGGCAGGGAGATGGTGGGTGGGGGAGGGAGATGGTGGGTGGGGCTGGGAGATGGTGGGTGGGCTGGGAGATGGCGGGGCTGGGAGATGGTGGGCGGGGCAGGGAGATGGTGGGGCAGGGAGATGGTGGGTGGGGCAGGGAGATGGTGGGTGGGGCTGGGAGATGGTGGGTGGGGCAGGGAGATGGTGGGTGGGGCTGGGAGATGGTGGGTGGGGCAGGGAGATGGTGGGTGGGGCTGGGAGATGGTGGGTGGGGCAGGGAGATGGAGGGTGGGGCTGGGAGATGGTGGGTGGGACTGGGAGATGGTGGGTGGGACTGGGAGATGGTGGGTGGGACTGGGAGATGGTGGGTGGGGGAGGGAGATGGTGGGTGGGGGAGGGAGATGGTGGGTGGGGCTGGGAGATGGTGGGCGGGGCAGGGAGATGGTGGGCGGGGCTGGGAGATGGCGGGTGGGGGAGGGAGATGGTGGGTGGGGCAGGGAGATGGTGGGTGGGGCTGGGAGATGGTGGGTGGGGCTGTGAGATGGTGGGTGGGACTGGGAGATGGTGGGCGGGGCTGGGAGATGGTGGGTGGGGCTGGGAGATGGTGGGTGGGCTGGGAGATGGTGGGGCAGGGAGATGGTGGGTGGGGCTGGGAGATGGTGGGGCTGGGAGATGGTGGGTGAGGCTGGTAGATGGCGGGGCAGGGAGATGGTGGGCGGGGCTGGGAGGTGGTGGGTGGGGCTGGGAGATGGTGGGTGGGACTGGGAGATGGTGGGTGGGGCAGGGAGATGGTGGGTGGGGCTGGGAGATAGTGGGTGGGGCAGGGAGATGGTGGGTGGGGCAGGGAGATGGTGGGTGGGGTAGGGAGATGGTGGGCGGGACAGGGAAATGGTGGGATTGGGAGGTGGTGGGCGGGGCTGGGAGATGGTGGGATTGGGAGGTGGTGGGCGGGGCTGGGAGATGGTGGGCGGGGCTGGGAGATGGTGGGATTGGGAGGTGGTGGGCGGGGCTGGGAGATGGTGGGATTGGGAGGCGGTGGGCGGGGCTGGGAGATGGTAGGTGGGGCTGGGCGATGGTGGGCGGGGCTGGGAGATGGTGGGATTGGGAGGTGGTGGGCGGGTCTGGGAGATGGTGGGTGGGGCTGGGAGATGGTGGGATTGGGAGGTGGTGGGCGGGGCTGGGAGGTGGTGGGGTGGGAGGTGGTGGGGTGGGAGGTGGTGGCGTGGGAGGTGGTGGCGTGGGAGGTGGTGGGGTGGGGGTGGGAGGTGGTGGGCGGGGGTGGGTGGTGGCGGGGGTGGGGGTGGGAGGTGGTGGGTGGGGCAGGGAGATGGTGGGAGGTGGCGGGGTGGGAGGTGGCGGGGGTGGGAGATGGTGGGGGTGGGAGATGGTGGGGGTGGGAGGTGGTGGGGGTGGGAGGTGGTGGGGGTGGGGGTGGGAGGTGTTGGGGGTGGGAGGTGGTGGGCGGGGGTGGGAGGTGGTGGGGGTGGGAGGTGGTGGGGGTGGGAGGTGGTGGGGGGGGGGGTGGTGGGGTGGGGGTGGGAGGTGGTGGGCGGGGGTGGGTGGTGGCGGGGGTGGGGGTGGGAGGTGGTGGGGCTGGGAGGTGGTGGGGGTGGGAGGTGGTGGGGGTGGGGGTGGGAGGTAGCGGGGGTGGAGATGGTGGGGTGGGGGTGGGGGTGGGAGGTGGTGGGGTGGGAGGTGGTGGGGGTGGGAGGTGGCGGGGGTGGGAGGTGGCGGGGGTGGGAGGTGGCGGGGGTGGGAGGTGGCGGGGGTGGGAGGAGGCGGGGGTGGGATGGTGGCGGGGGTGGGGGTGGGAGGTGGTGGGCGGAGGTGGGAGGTGGTGGGGGTGGGAGGTGGTGGGGGTGGGAGGTGGTGGGGGTGGGGGTGGGAGGTGGTGGGGGTGGGAGGTGGTGGGCGGGGGTGGGAGGTGGTGGGGGTGGGAGGTGGTGGGGGTGGGAGGTGGCGGGGGTGGGAGGTGGCGGGGGTGGGAGGTGGCGGGGTGGGAGGTGGCGGGGGGGGGGGGAGGCGGGGGTGGGAGGTGGCGGGGTGGGAGATGGTGGGGGTGGGAGGTGGCGGGGGTGGGAGGTGGCGGGGGTGGGAGGTGGCGGGGGTGGGAGATGGCGGGGTGGGAGGTGGTGGGGGTGGGAGATGGCGGGGGTGGGAGATGGCGGGGGTGGGAGATGGCGGGGGTGGGAGATGGCGGGGGTGGGAGGTGGCGGGGGTGGGAGGTGGCGGGGGTGGGAGATGGTGGGCGGGGCTGGGAGATGGTGGGCGGGGCTGGGAGATGGTGGGCGGGGCTGGGAGATGGTGGGCGGGGAGATGGTGGGCGGGGCTGGGAGGTGGTGGCGGGGCTGGGAGATGGTGGGCGGGGCTGGGAGATGGTGGGCGGGGCTGGGAGATGGTGGGCGGGGCTGGGAGGTGGTGGGCGGGGCGGGGCTGGGAGGTGGTGGGGGTTCTGCCTCCTCTTTAGGAAATCTGTGCTGTTCGGAGGATTCCCCACAAGGTGATTATCCAACGCCTGCTTTTTACTTGCCCCTCGCCTCTTCCGACAATCCCAGCCCCCTGAACCCCACCAGCCCCCTGAACCCCACCAGCCCCCTGAACCCCACCAGCCCCCTGAACCCCACCAGCCCCCTGAACCCCACCAGCCCCCTGAACCCCACCAGCCCCCTGAACCCCACCAGCCCCCTGAACCCCACCAGCTCCCTGAACCCCACCAGCTCCAGCCACCATGGCTCCAGCCACCATGGCTCCAGCCACCATGGCTCCATTGGTATTCTGAACTTCCCAGGGTCAGGGCTCCTTGTCTCCTCTCAGGGACCTCCCTGCAGTCCCGACCTTGGCCACAGCCCGTGGTGGCACTGCTGAGCTAGGAGGACGACACACTCACAGAGCTCATAGAATTGCTGGAGTGCAGAAGGAGGTCGTTCAGCCCATGGAGCCTGCACGAACCCTCTGAAAGAGCACCTTACGTCGGCCTGCTCCCCTGCTCTGCGCCGTCACCCCACCTAACCTGCATTCCTTTGGACTGTGGGAGGTAACTGGAGCACCCAGAGGAAACCCACACAGACACGGGGAGAACATGCAGACTCCACACAGTGACCCAAGGCTGGAATTGAACCCGGGTGCCTGCCACTGTGAGGCAGCAGTGTTAACCCGGGTCCCTGGCACTGTGAGGCAGCAGTGTTAACCCGGGTCCCTGGCACTGTGGCGGCCTCTTTCTCTGCTCTACACGATGGACACGCCTCTCTCTCTGCTCTACACGATGGACACGCCTCTCCCTCTGCTCTACACGATGGGGGCGCCTCTCTATCTGCTCTACACGATGGGGGCCTCTCTCTCTGCTCTACACGATGGACACGCCTCTCTCTCTTCTCTACACGATGGACACGCCTCCCTCTCTGCTCTACACGATGGACACGCCTCTCTCTCTGCTCTACACGATGGACACGCCTCTCTCTCTGCTCTACACGATGGACACGCCTCTCTCTCTGCTCTACACGATGGGGGCGCCTCTCTCTCTGCTCTACACGATGGACACGCCTCCCTCTCTGCTCTACACGATGGACACGCCTCTCTCTCTGCTCTACACGATGGACACGCCTCTCTCTCTGCTCTACACGATGGACACGCCTCTCTCTCTGCTCTACACGATGGGGGCGCCTCTCTCTCTGCTCTACACGATGGACACGCCTCTCTCTCTGCTCTACACGATGGACACGCCTCTCTCTCTGCTCTACACGATGGGGGCGTCTCCCTCTCTGCTCTACACGATGGACACGCCTCTCTCTCTGCTCTACACGATGGACATGCCTCTCTCTCTGCTCTACACGATGGGGGCCTCCCTCTCTGCTCTACACGATGGACACGCCTCTCTCTCTGCTCTACACGATGGACACGCCTCCCTCTCTGCTCTACACGATGGACACGCCTCTCTCTCTGCTCTACACGATGGACACGCCTCTCTCTCTGCTCTACACGATGGACACGCCTCTCTTTCTGCTCTACACGATGGGCACGCCTCTCTCTCTGCTCTACACGATGGACACGCCTCTCTCTCTGCTCTACACGATGGACACGCCTCTCTCTCTGCTCTACACGATGGACACGCCTCTCTCTCTGCTCTACACGATGGGGGCGCCTCTCTGCTCTACACGATGGACACGCCTCCCTCTCTGCTCTACACGATGGACACGCCTCTCTCTGCTCTACACGATGGACACGCCTCTCTCTCTGCTCTACACGATGGGGCCTCCCTCTCTGCTCTACACGATGGACACGCGTCTCTCTCTGCTCTACACGATGGACACGCCTCTCTCTGCTCTACACGATGGACACGCCTCTCTCTCTGCTCTACACGATGGGGGCCTCCCTCTCTGCTCTACACGATGGACACGCCTCCCTCTCTGCTCTACACGATGGACACGCCTCTCTCTCTGCTCTACACGATGGACACGCCTCCCTCTCTGCTCTACACGATGGACACGCCTCTCTCTCTGCTCTACACGATGGACACGCCTCTCTCTCTGCTCTACACGATGGACACGCCTCCTTCTCTGCTCTACACGATGGACACGCCTCCTCTGCTCTCCACGATGGACACGCCTCTCTCTCTGCTCTACACAATGGACACGCCTCCCTCTCTGCTCTACACGATGGACACGCCTCCCTCTCTGCTGTACACGATGGACACGCCTCTCTCTCTGCTCTACACGATGGGGGCGCCTCTCTCTCTGCTCTACACGATGGACACGCCTCTCTCTGCTCTACACGATGGACACGCCTCTCTCTCTGCTCTACACGATGGGGGCCTCTCTCTCTGCTCTACACGATGGACACGCCTCTCTCTCTGCTCTACACGATGGACACGCCTCTCTCTCTGCTCTACATGATGGACACGCCTCCCTCTCTGCTCTACACGATGGACACGCCTCCCTCTCTGCTCTACACGATGGACACGCCTCTCTCTCTGCTCTACACGATGGGGGCCTCTCTCTCTGCTCTACACGATGGACACGCCTCTCTCTCTGCTCTACATGATGGACACGCCTCCCTCTCTGCTCTACACGACGGACACGCCTCCCTCTCTGCTCTACACGATGGACACGCCTCTCTCTCTGCTCTACACGATGGACACGCCTCTCTCTCTGCTCTACACGATGGACACGCCTCTCTCTCTGCTCTACACGATGGGGGCGCCTCTCACTCTGCTCTACACGATGGGGGCGCCTCCCTCTCTGCTCTACACGATGGACACGCCTCCCTCTCTGCTCCACGCGATGGACACGCCTCCCTCTCTGCTCTACACGATGGGGGCGCCTCTCACTCTGCTCTACACGATGGACACGCCTCTCTCTGCTCTACACGATGGACACGCCTCTCTCTCTGCTCTACACGATGGACACGCCTCCCTCTCTGCTCTACACGATGGACACGCCTCCTTCTCTGCTCTACACAATGGACACGCCTCCTTCTCTGCTCTACACAATGGACACGCCTCTCTCTCTGCTCTACACGATGGACACGCCTCCTTCTCTGCTCTACACGATGGACACGCCTCCTTCTCTGCTCTACACAATGGACACGCCTCTCCCTCTGCTCTACACGATGGACACGCCTCCCTCTCTGCTCTACACAATGGACACGCCTCTCCCTCTGCTCTACACGATGGACACGCCTCTCTCTCTGCTCTACACGATGGACACGCCTCTCTCTCTGCTCTACACGATGGACACGCCTCCTTCTCTGCTCTACACGATGGACACGCCTCCTTCTCTGCTCTACACGATGGACACGCCTCTCTCTCTGCTCTACACGATGGACACGCCTCTCTCTCTGCTCTACACGATGGACACGTCTCCTTCTCTGCTCTACACAATGGACACGCCTCCTTCTCTGCTCTACACGATGGACATGCCTCTCTCTCTGCTCTACACGATGGACACGCCTCCCTCTCTGCTCTACACAATGGACACGCCTCCTTCTCTGCTCTACACGATGGACACGCCTCCTTCTCTGCTCTACACGATGGACACGCCTCTCTCTCTGCTCTACACGATGGACACGCCTCCCTCTCTGCTCTACACGATGGACACGCCTCCTTCTCTGCTCTACACGATGGACACGCCTCCTTCTCTGCTCTACACGATGGACACGCCTCCTTCTCTGCTCTACACGATGGACACGCCTCTCTCTCTGCTCTACACGATGGACACGCCTCCTTCTCTGCTCTACATGATGGACACGCCTCCCTCTCTGCTCTACATGATGTACACGCCTCTCTCTCTGCTCTACACGATGGACACGCCTCCTTCTCTGCTCTACACGATGGACACGCCTCTCTCTCTGCTCTACACGATGGACACGCCTCCTGCTCTACTCTACACGATGGACACGCCTCCCTCTCTGCTCTACACGATGGGGGCGCCTCTCTCTCTGCTCTACACGATGTACACGCCTCCCTCTCTGCTCTACACGATGGGGGCGCCTCTCTCTCTGCTCTACACGATGGACACGCCTCTCTCTCTGCTCTACACGATGGACACGCCTCCTTCTCTGGTCTAACTGCGCTCCAATTCTCTTACGAGGTGAGAGAGGTGTTCACAATGCTGAAGGTTTTTAATGGAGTAAATATGGAGATACATTCTGGTGGCAGGAGGATTGGTGAGCAGATTTTAAGATCAAATTGGCAAAAGAACCAGAGGCATCAGAAAGTAGAATATTTTCATCCCACAATAAGAGACAGTTTGTACCTAGAGCTGGACAGGGGGTGAAGGGCCAGGGGTGAAGGGCCAGGGGTGAAGGGCCAGGGGTGAAGGGCCAGGGGTGAATGTGCAAACTCCACACGGACAGTGACCCGGGGCCGGGATCGAACCCGGGTCCTCAGCGCGATGAGGCAGCAGTGCTAACCACTGTGCTGCCCCGTGAGGCAGCAGTGCTAACCATCGTGCTGCCCCGTGAGGCAGCAGTGCTAACCACTGTGTTGCCCCGTGAGGCAGCAGTGCTAACCATTGTGCTGCCCCGTGAGGCAGCAGTGCTAACTCCCATGCTGCCGCGTGAGGCAGCAGTGCTAACCATTGTGCTGCCCCGTGAGGCAGCAGTGCTAACTCCCATGCTGCCGCGTGAGGCAGCAGTGCTAACCATTGTGCTGCCCCGTCAGGCAGCAGTGCTAACCATCGTGCTGCCCGTGTGGCAGCAGTGCTAACCATCGTGCTGCCCCGTGAGGCAGCAGTGCTAACCACTGTGTTGCCCCGTGAGGCAGCAGTGCTAACCATTGTGCTGCCCCGTGACGCAGCAGTGCTAACTCCCATGCTGCCGCGTGAGGCAGCAGTGCTAACCATTGCGCTGCCCCGTGAGGCAGCAGTGCTAACCACTGTGCTGCCCCGTGAGGCAGCAGTGCTAACCATCGTGCTGCCCCGTGAGGCAGCAGTGCTAACCACTGTGTTGCCCCGTGAGGCAGCAGTGCTAACCATTGTGCTGCCCCGTGACGCAGCAGTGCTAACTCCCATGCTGCCGCGTGAGGCAGCAGTGCTAACCATTGTGCTGCCCCGTGAGGCAGCAGTGCTAACTCCCATGCTGCCGCGTGAGGCAGCAGTGCTAACCATAGTGCTGCCCCGTCAGGCAGCAGTGCTAACCACCGTGCTGCCCGTGTGGCAGCAGTGCTAACCATCGTGCTGCCCCGTGAGGCAGCAGTGCTAACCACTGTGTTGCCCCGTGAGGCAGCAGTGCTAACCATTGTGCTGCCCCGTGACGCAGCAGTGCTAACTCCCATGCTGCCGCGTGAGGCAGCTGTGCTAACCATTGTGCTGCCCCGTGAGGCAGCAGTGCTAACTCCCATGCTGCCCCGTGAGGCAGCAGTGCTAACCACTGCGCTGCCCCGTGAGGCAGCAGTGCTAACCATTGTGCTGCCCCGTGAGGCAGCAGTGCTAACCACTGTGCTGCCCCGTCAGGCAGCAGTGCTAACCACTGTGCTGCCCCGTGAGGCAGCAGTGCTAACCATTGTGCTGCCCCGTGAGGCAGCAGTGCTAACCATTGCGCTGCCCCGTGAGGCAGCAGTGCTAACCATTGTGCTGCCCCGTGAGGCAGCAGTGCTAACCATTGTGCTGCCCCGTGACGCAGCAGTGCTAACCATTGTGCTGCCCCGTGAGGCAGCAGTGCTAACCATTGTGCTGCCCCGTGAGGCAGCAGTGCTAACCACTGTGCTGCCCCGTGAGGCAGCAGTGCTAACCATTGTGCTGCCCCGTGAGGCAGCAGTGCTAACCATTGTGCTGCCCCGTGAGGCAGCAGTGCTAACCACTGTGCTGCCCCGTCAGGCAGCAGTGCTAACCATTGTGCTGCCCCGTCAGGCAGCAGTGCTAACCATTGTGCTGCCCCGTCAGGCAGCAGTGCTAACCATTGTGCTGCCCCGTCAGGCAGCAGTGCTAACCACTGTGCTGCCCCGTGAGGCAGCAGTGCTAACCATTGTGCTGCCCCGTCAGGCAGCAGTGCTAACTCCCGTGCTGCCCCGTGAGGCAGCAGTGCTAACCATTGCGCTGCCCCGTGAGGCAGCAGTGCTAACCACTGTGCTGCCCCGTGAGGCAGCAGTGCTAACCATTGTGCTGCCCCGTGAGGCAGCAGTGCTAACCATTGTGCTGCCCCGTGAGGCAGCAGTGCTAACCATTGTGCTGCCCCGTCAGGCAGCAGTGCTAACCATTGTGCTGCCCCGTGAGGCAGCAGTGCTAACCATTGTGCTGCCCCGTGAGGCAGCAGTGCTAACCACTGTGCTGCCCCGTGAGGCAGCAGTGCTAACTCCCGTGCTGCCCCGTGAGGCAGCAGTGCTAACCATTGCGCTGCCCCGTCAGGCAGCAGTGCTAACCATTGCGCTGCCCCGTCAGGCAGCAGTGCTAACTACCATACCGTTCCTGCTTATTATTTGATTGATTTGAGGGGGTCGGTGTGTCCTTGTTACGACCCCCTCACGGGCCAAACTCTCTATTGTAAACGGATCCCCTCCTGCACCTTGGCCTACAAACTCCCCAGATGATTGCGGGGGGCGGGGGGGAGCCCCCCCCTAATTGGGAGGTACCTTGCAGGATGGAAACCCTGTGGCCCCGCTGGGTGAGGAGTGTCATTGCAGTGTTGCCAGGTGAGTGCGGTAAATAAACCGAGCTGTTACCCTGCCTACCTGGTGTTGTTTGAGTCATACGTTTACAAGATATAGGAGCAGAATTAGGCCATTTGGCCCATCGAGTCTGCTCCGCCATTCGATCATGGCTGCCCATCCTGGCCTTAACCCCTCTGTCCTGCCCATTCTCCATAATCCTTCAACCCATGACCAATAGAAAATCTGTCTAACTGCTCCTTAAATGTACTCACTGTCCCAGCATTTCGCTTTACCACTCATCTTAGTGTCATCTGCAAACTTGGACACATTGCCCTTGGTCCCCAACTCCAAATCATCTATGTAAATTGTGAACAATTGTGGGCCCAACACGGATCCCTCAGGGACACCACTAGCTACTGATTGCCAACCAGAGAAACACCCATTAATCCCCACTCTTTGCTTTCTATTAATTAACCAATCCTCTATCCATGCTACTACTTTACCCTTAATGCCATGCATCTTTATCTTATGCAGCAACCTTTTGTGTGGCACCTTGTCAAAGGCTTTCTGGAAATCCAGATATACCACATCCATCGGCTCCCCGTTATCTACTGCACTGGTAATGTCCTCAAAAAATTCCACTAAATTAGTTAGGCACGGCCTGCCCTTTATGAACCCTATGCTGCGTGTCTGTCCAATGGGACAATTTCTATCCAGATGCCTCGCTATTTCTTCCTTGATAATAGTTCAGTCCAAGGTTTAAAGTCTTACACTCTCTCCTAATTTCAATCTGATACAGATAAGGAGGGAAGATGTGGAAAGGACGGCTGGATCTGTAAAATCTCAGATATTCCACCAGTATTTTAATCAGAGTTTTACTCAGATGTCTTTTTTAGCCAGGAGAACAAAGGACTCAAGTATAAAACCAGACCAACTTTATTTAACAACAACAATATTTACCATTAAATTAACCCAATAACATTTACTAAAGATTCCCAAGATTTGTTATACCGCCCGTAAAGCTGACTGTGGCTGAGCTGCGAGTCTGATTCTCTGAGTCTCTCAGGTCCATCGTTGTAAAGGTTGGTGTCACACGCAGCTTCCTTCCACCTCTGGTCAGAGGTCTCGATTGCCCCCGCCTGGGGCCCCCGCCTGGGGCCTTCGCTGTTGATGTGCCTGGGGTGCCTATTTTTATCCTCCCTCCCATCGTGCCATTTCCTCTGGCTTTCTGCCAATGATACCTTGGGAGGGGGGGGGGCCGCCCCTGCTGTCCATCTCCACTGGTGCAGTCAGCACATACCCTGTTGCCATATCATGGAACGGCAGGAACTCTGGGTATCCGAGTGTCTGGCTCAATCTGGGGGACTGACAATAGACCCGTGCATGTCAATGGGGAGCAATGATCACCTGACGGGGAAGGTCCAGGCAGGGTCTGGTAGTTTGTCTGTCGGTTGTTTCGTGATGCACTATCAATTACCAGAAGACGAGGGCAGCACGGTGGCACAGTGGTTAGCATTGCTGCCTACGGCGCTGAGGACCCGGGTTCGAATCCCGGCCCTGGGTCACTGTCCGTGTGGAGTTTGCACATTCGCCCCGTGTCTGCGTGGGTTTCATCCCCACAACCCAAAGATGTGCAGGATAGGTGGATTGGCCGCGCTAAATTGCCCCTTTAATTGGAAAAAATAATTGGGTACTCTAAATTTATAAAAAAAAAATTACGAGAAGACGAGAGTAGAATGTAATAGAGGCTTAATTACACAGAGATGTGTAGACTCCTACAGCAGCTGACAAAATGGCTGCTGTACGGGGAGCACACATATTTATACTCCGCCTACTGGGCGGAGCCAGCAGGCAGGGATCTACACCCGTACCTGTAGTACGGGGGCCTTACCGTCAAACACATATATATATATATATATATACAGTATATACATCAGTGGTGACTACCACATATAGTTTGTTGACTTTGGTGAAGTTTGAAATCCCACCAGCCTGCCTGGCGTTTGACTGCCCAATTCTGAAATTTAAAATATCCAATTCAATCGGGCTCAAAACTAGGCCCTGAAGGTTATACAGTAGGAAATAGAAAGGAGTCAGCCACTTGTAGCATAACAGACCCTCTGTGATCGCCCAGTTCTCTGTTGCACTGAACTCCGTGTGAAAGGAGATTCCTGATAAAGGCAGAGGGGCCTTTGAAGGCGATGCCGACGGTCGATTGAGTGACTGGACCTGATAGGTTTAACTGGCATTTTTCCTCCCTTTTGCCATGTTTATGTCCTCCGTCATCGTTACCACTCTTACCACTGACTCGGGATTCAGATCCTACTCTGAGATTGGAGCACAGAATCTAGGCTGACACTCGGAGTGCAGCACTGTTACAGCTGACATCCATCAGGCCAGGTGTTGAACCAAGTCCCTCGCAATTGCCATAAAGTTTCTTTGATATGGTTTTGAAGACGAGCAAGGGGGTTCTCCACAGATTTCTGGCCAATATAAACCCCCTCAACTAACCCCACAGGTGATCTGGCATGATCTCATTGCTGTTTGTGGGATCCTACTGTGCAGCACATTTACTACTTCACAGCAGAGTCTGCATTTCAAAATGGCTTCATTCATGGTGAAGAGCTCTGGCAAGTCCTGAAGATGTGACAGGACAGAAATGTTCTTTTATTCCAGGTCAGTCCGGATGGTAAACTGCCTTCCCTGATTGAGGAGGATGAGGATAATGAGGGAGATGAGAACATTGAAGAGTCAGTGAAGGGAAGGCCAACCCCAGGTCCGGCAGCAGACTCCTGGACGTCGGTAAGAAGGTCCACTCTTTTCAGGAATCTACCGATAAATCAACTCCCATTCACCCATCAATCCCGAGCTCGCTGACCTGCACTGACCCCAAATTCACATTTTAAATCTTCATCCTTGTTTTCAAATCCCGCATGATCTCACCCCCTCCCTATCTCTGTAATCTCCCCCAGACTCACCCCCTCCCTATCTCTGTAATCTCCTCCAGCCTCACCCCCTCCCTATCTCTGTAATCTCCTCCAGCCTCACCCCCTCCCTATCTCTGTAATCTCCTCCAGCCTCACCCCCTCCCTATCTCTGTAATCTCCCTCAGCCTCACCCCCTCCCTATCTCTGTAATCACCCCCACCCCACTCCCTCCCTATCTCTGTAATCTCCTCCAGCCTCACCCCCTCCCTATCTCTGTAATCTCCTCCAGCCTCACCCCCTCCCTATCTCTGTAATTGCCCTCAGCCTCACCCCCTCCCTATCTCTGTAATATCCCTCAGCCTCACCCCCTCCCTATCTCTGTAATCTCCCTCAGCCTCACCCCCTCCCTATCTCTGTAATCTCCCTCCGCCTCACCCCCTCCCTATCTCTGTAATCTCCTCCAACCTCACTCCCTCCCTATCTCTGTAATCTCCCTCAACCTCACTCCCTCCCTATCTTTGAAATCTCCCTCAGCCTCACTCCCTCCCTATCTCTGTAATCTCCCCCAGCCTCACCCCCTCCCTATCTCTGTAATCTCCCCCAGCCTCACCCCCTCCCTATCTCTGTAATCTCCTCCAGCCTCACCCCCTCCCTATCTCTGTAATCTCCCTCAGCCTCACTCCCTCCCTATCTCTGTAACCTCCCCCAGCCTCACACCCTCCCTATCTCTGTAATCTCCTCCATCCTCCCTCCCTCCCTATCTCTGTAATCTCCCTCAGCCTCAACCTCTCCCTATCTCTCTAATCTCCTCCAGCCTCACTCCCTCCCTATCTCTGTAATCTCCTCCAGCCTCACTCCCTCCCTATCTCTGTAACCTCCTCCAGCCTCACCCCCTCCCTATCTCTGTAATCTCCCTCAGCCTCACTCCCTCCCTATCTCTGTAATCTCCCCCAGCCTCACCCCCTCCCTATCTCTGTAATCTCCTCCAGCCTCGATCCCTCCCTATCCGTCTAATCTCCCTCAGCCTCACTCCCTCCCTATCTCTGTAACCTCCTCCAGCCTCACTCTCTCCCTATCTCTGTAATCTCCTCCAGCCTCACTCCCTCCCTATCTCTGTAATCTCCCTCAGCCTCACCCCCTCCCTATCTCTGTAATCTCCCTCAGCCTCACCCGCTCCCCATCTCTGGAATATCCTCCAGCCTCACTCCCTCCCTATCTCTGTAATCTCCCTCAGCCTCACCCCCTCCCTATCTCTGTAATCTCCTCCAGCCTCACCCCCTCCCTATCTCTGTAATCTCCTCCAGCCTCACCCCTCCCTATCTCTGTAATCTCCTCCGCCTCACTCCCTCCCTATCTCTTTTTTAAAAACAAATAATTTTATTGAGGTATTTTAGGCGTATAGAAAAAGTGACATTGTACAG
>NC_052147.1:3339306-3393057 GCF_902713615.1 Scyliorhinus canicula
GCTTTTCACAGTAACTTCATTGAAGCCTACTCGTGACAATAAGCGATTTTCATTTTCATTTCATCTTTGGGTTGTGGGGTGAGACCCACACAGACACGGGGCGAATGTGCAAACTCCACACGGACCAGTGGCCCAGGGCGGGATCGAATCTGGGACCCCAACGTCGTGAAGCAGCAGCGCCAACCACTGTGCCACCGTGCTGCCCGCACCCCACATAAAAATAAAGAAGGAAAAAACACCCCACCAGAATCACGCCCCCCCCTCCCTCGCCCCCTCCCTCCCACCACCTCCCTCCCCCCCCTCCCTCCCCCACCCTCCCCCCCTCCCCCCCCCTCCCCTCCCCACCCCCCCCCCCCCTCCCTCCTCACCCCCCCCCCCTCCCCCTCTCGGAATCAGCCCCTTTCGCTCCCATTCAGAAACAGCCAAGTTAGCCAATGTGTGTCTGCCCTGTCCTCGATGCCCCTGAGTGGGCCCTCTCCCTGCGATCACGGTGAATCTGCTCGGTGAGAGGGGGCTGGATGTGTTTGTGGTGGGGGGGCTGGATGTTTTTGTGGTGGGGGGCTGGATGTTTTTGTGGTGGGGGGCTGGATGTTTTTGTGGTGGGGGGGCTGGATGTTTTGGTGGTGGGGGGGGCTGGATGTTTTGGTGGTGGGGGGACTGGATGTTTTTGTGGTGGGGGGGCTGGATGTTTTTGTGGTGGGGGGGCTGGATGTTTTTGTGGTGGGGGGCTGGATGTGTTTGTGGTGGGGGGGCTGGATGTTTGTGTGGTGGGGGGGGGCTGGATGTTTTTGTGGTGGGGGGGCTGGATGTGTTTGTGGTGGGGGGGCTGGATGTTTGTGTGGGGGGGGGGGGCTGGATGTTTTTGTGGTGGGGGGCTGGATGTTTTTGTGGTGGGGGGCTGGATGTGTTGTGGTGGGGGGGGGCTGGATGTGTTTGTGATGGGGGGGGCCTGGATGTGTTTGTGGTGGGGGGGGCTGGATGTGTTTGTGGTGGGGGGGGGCTGGATGTGTTTGTGGTGGGGGGGGGCTGGATGTGTTTGTGGTGGGGGGGGGGCTGGATGTGTTTGGTGGTGGGGGGGCTGGATGTGTTTGTGGTGGGGGGGGGGCTGGATGTGTTTGTGGTGGGGGGGGCTGGATGTGTTTGTGGTGGGGGGGCTGGATGTTTTTGTGGTGGGGGGGCTGGATGTGTTTGTGATGGGGGGGCTGGATGTGTTTGTGATGGGGGGGGGCTGGATGCGTTTGTGATGGGGGGGGCTGATGTTTTTGTGGTGGGGGGGGCTGGATGTGTTTGTGATGGGGGGGCTGGATGTTTTTGTGGTGGGGGGGGGCTGGATGTGTTTGTGGTGGGGGGGCTGATGTTTTTGTGGTGGGGGGCTGGATGTTTTGCCGTGCCGAAGATATCAATACAAATTCCACTTGAATGAACGAGCGTGTGTGAAGTTGAGCCTGTACGAAAGGCTTTACCTTGTATTTCTGTAGCTTCACTTTAACTTGGCCACTGCCGTCCAGAGCACTCAGCACAGACTCGTCCTCCTGTATCGAGGTCTCCACGTCCCGAATCCACCCACTCAGCTGGGCCATGGCCTGGCATGAGGATAACACCTCCATCTGCCTCTACAGGGAGGGGCGACAGGAAGTCAGCACCCAAAGGACACAGCCAAAACCCCTGGCACCCCCCCCACCACCAGCCGTCGCCCCCCCCAATCAACCCGCCCACCGGCGACCCCCACCCAAACACCCACCCACCCCCATCCAAACACCCACCCACTCCCATCAACCCCCCTAATCAAACAGCCCACCGACCCCCATCCAAACACTCACCCCCCCCCACCCAGCCTCCCACACCCCCACCTCCATCAACCCCCCCCAATCAAACCGCCCACCGGCGACCCCCACCCAAACACCCACCCCCATCAACCCCCCCTAATCAAACCGCCCACCGCCCGCCAGCAAAACACCCACCGACCACCCCATCCAAACACTTACCCCCCCCACCCAGCCTCCCACACCCCCACCTCCATCAACCCCCCCCAATCAAACCGCCCACCGACCACCCCCACCCAAACACCCACCCCCCCAGCCTCCCACCTCCATCAACCCCCCCCCCAATCAACCACCCGCCAACCACCCCCCACCCACCGTCCGGACCCCCCACACCCAACACCCAGTGACGCCCCCCACCCCAACACTCACCCACCCAACCCCCCCACCCCCAACACCCAGCGACCCCCCCCATCCCGTGACCCCCCATCGCAACACCCAGCGACCCCCCCACCCAACCCCTTTCCACCCAGACACCCACCGACCCCCCCCCCCCCCCCCCCACCCAGACACCCACGCCCCACCCAGACGATTCTTTCTCCTAACGATCCCCCTGCCCATATTTGGAGTTGCCGAGCAGCCTTGCGGCCTGGCAGCCTGGCAGCCTGGCAGCCTGGCCAGTGTTAGTAGGTGCTGCTGTAAGTGCTGTAGTCCCGGGCACTGGGCGGCTCCCCCTGGATCCACAGCGTTGAGCTGACCTGATGTAGCTTTTCCTGGATGCCCGGGAGCGGACTGACGACCTGTGCCCACTCCTGTTCCAGCTGCGCTAAGCGGGTTCTGAGAGCACTGCCCTCGGCCTGCTGGAGCTGGAGCAGCTGGCACCCTGTGCTGATCGCCGCCGTCTTCGACAAGGACATGCCGTCAACCTCCTTCCAGAACCCCTGCAGGAGGGCAAGAGAAGTTCAGAATAAAGGGCTGGACCCAACCCCATCTCAATCGTGACATCCTCTTGTGTCGCCGGGGGGGGGGGGGGGGGTGAGGAGTCATCGGCAGGAGAAACACTCAAACCCCCCCCCCCCCCCCCCCCCCCCCGCAAGGTCAGCATTGTTTACATGAGAGCTGGTGGGGGTAAGCCACCGTTTCAGGGGATATCTTTTTTTACCCAATTCATTTTCCCAATTAAGGGGCAATTTAGTGTGGCCAATCCACCTACCCTGCACATCTTTGGGTTGTGGGGGCGAAACCCACACAGACACAGGGAGAATGTGCAAACTCCACACAGACTGGTTCCATGGTGTAGTGGTTATCACGTCTGCTTTACAGGCAGAAGGTCCTGGGTTCGAGCCCCAGTGGAATCATTGCTGCTTTTCTTTACTCAGAGAGTAGTAAGGGCGTGGAATGCGCTGCCAGTAACAGTAGTGGACTCGCCAACACTAAGGGCATTTAAATGGTCATTGGATAGACATATGGACGATAAGGGAATAGTGTAGGTGGGCTTTAGAGGAGTTTCGCAACATCGAGGGCCGAAGGGCCTGTACCGCGCTGTAATGTTCTATGTTCTATGACAGTGACCCAGAGCCGGGATCGAACCTGGGTCCTCGGCGCCGTGAGACAGCAGTGCTAGCCACTGTGCCACCGTGCTGCCCTTTCAGGGGGTATTTAAGACTCACCCACATTACTGTGGGGTCTGGAGACACATGTAGGCCAGACCGGGTAAGGGCGGCAGATTTCCTTCCCCAAGGGATATTAGTGACCCAGGTGGGTTTTTGCAACAATCCACAATGGTTCCATGGTTATCATTACTGAAGACGGGCTTTCGATTCATAATTTATTAACTAATTGAATTTAAATTGCCCAGTTGACATAGTGGGATTTGAATTCATGTCTTTAGAGTATTAGTCTGGGCCTCCACATTATTGGAGGGATGTGACAGCACTGGAGAGGGTGCAGAGGGAATTGACCAGGATGTTGCCTGGGTTGGAGAGTTTTAGTTATGGAGAGAGATTGGATAGACTGGGGCTGTTTTCCTGGGAGCAGAGGAGACAGAGGGGGGACGTCAATGACTAGGGGGTGTGGATTTAAGGTGAGGGGCGGGAGGGTTAGAGGGGATGTGAGGGGAAACCTTTTCACCCAGAGGGTGGTGGGAGTCTGGAACTCGCTGCCTGATAGGGTGGGGGAGGCAGAGACCCTCAGAACATGGAAGAGGTATTTCGATGGGCACTTGCGATCCCGGGGCAGACACGGCTATGGGCCAAGTGCTGGGAAAACGGGATTAGATTGGTTAGGAAGTTGTTTTTGACTGGAGCAGGAATCTAATGATTCTGACTAACCGAGTAACAAAACCATGATGCAGCCTCTTCACTGTGGATGGAGCCAATCACGGGACCCCCTCCCTAAACCCCACAATGAAGCAGGCCTCGTCAACGCTCTGCCACCATGAAGCAGGCCTCGTCAACGCTCTGCCACCATGAAGCAGGCCTCGTCAACGCTCTGCCACCATGAAGCAGGCCTCGTCAACGCTCTGCCACCATGAAGCAGGCCTCGTCAACGCTCTGCCACCATGAAGCAGTTCTAAAGAAGGTTTCACAATGCCAAACAGGTCTGTTACAGCGGAACGATCTGTGGGCGGTTTAATAATCTTTCCCCCCCGTGCTAGTGGATCCGTCATTTTCATGGATTTTAATATCATTAGCAGCTTGGACACTTCATGGTCCACCCCTCTTTAGGCAGAGGTCACGAGGGCGAGAATTGGACAAGTATTGATGGCACGGTGGCTCAGTGGTTAGCACTGGGACTGCGGCGCTGAGAACCCGGGTTCCATCCCGGCCCTGGGTCACTGTCCGTGTGGAGTTTACACATTCTCCCCGTGTCTGCGTGGGTCTCACCCCCACAACCCAAAGATGTGCCGGGTAGGTGGATTGGCTAAATTGCCCCTTCATTGGAAAAAAACAAATAATTGGGTTCTCTAAATTTATAAGTAAAAAAAAGTATTGACGAGCAGGGACTGGGGACCATGGCTACCGTGAGGAGCAAGAATAAACACGGTCAGAGATTCACAGATGGTGAGGGGCAGGGAGGGGGGAGGGGGACAAGAGGCAGGCGGGGGTTAAATAGAGGAACCTGAACGAGAGGGAAGCTGCTACATTGGCGAGTGAGCTGGAGTACGGGAGGACAGTGAAGGAGGAGGCCACGGTGCACCTCCTGGATGTAGGTTCACTGGGGGGGGGTCGGAGAATCGCCCGTGGCTGGTGCCAATCCCGCCGTGTCCCAAATTCTCCGCCTCCCCGCGGCGATTCTCCGGCCCGCGATGGGCCGAAGTCCCACCGCTGACAAGCCTCTCCCGCCGGCGTGGATTAAACCACCTACCTGACCGGCTGGATTGGCGGCGCGGGGGGTGGGGGGGGGGGGGGGGGGGGGGGGGGGGGGGTGCGTGGGGCGATCTGACCCCGGGGGGTGACCCCACGGTGGCCTGGCCCGCGATCGGGGCCCACCAATTGGCGGGTGGGCCTGTGCCGTGGGGGCATTCTTTTTCTTCCGCCTTCACCATGGCGGAGGCGGAAGAGACCCCCTCCCCTGTGCATGCGCAGGGATGACGTCAGCAGTCGCTGACGCTCTGGCGCATGCGCGGACTTACGCCGGCCGGCCAAGTCCTTTCGGCCCCGGCTGGCGTGGTGCCAAAGACTGTCCACGCAAGCCGGCAGAGCGGGAACCACTCCGGCGTGGGCCTAGCCCCTCAATGTGAGGGCTTGGCCCCCAAAGGTTTGGAGAATCCGCTCCCTTTGGGGCGGCCCGATGCCGGAGTGGTTCACGCCACTCCGACACGCCGGGACCCCCCCCCGCCGGGTAGGGGAGAATCCCGGCCCAGGCTCTGGAGGCACTGCAGCAATGGGCTGAATCAGGTAATGCATTCATTCCATACAGTCAGGGGAAGCACTGGGACCGGCTGGGTTCCTGGGAAACGTTTACAACATTTTGCAGCAGCGCTGGCCCCGTGGGAGATATTTCAGTAACTCACTGGGCCAGGCCGCAATCTCATTGATCCCCAAAAGGGACAAAGACCTGAGAGACTGTGGGTCATACAGACGCATCTCTCTCTTAAACACTGGCGTGGAAATCTTAGCCAACACACTGGCAAGTAACCTGGAGAGCTGCCGGCCAGGAGTGATTCCGGAAGATCAGACTGGGTTTGGCGAGGGAAGACAACTAACAGCAAACATCAGACGCCTGCTGAATGTAATAATGATCCAACCCGGGAGGGGGACCAGAGGTGACCGTCTCCCTGGAGGCTGAGAAAGCCTTTGATCGAGTAGAATGGAGGTTCCTCATGGAGGTATTGAATGGTTTGGGTTTGGAGCAGGGTTCACTGTGTGGGTCAAGCACCTGTACAGCGCTCCCACGGCGAGCGTATGGACGAACGCCACCAGCTTCAAATACTTTTGGGTGCACAGGGGCATGAGGCAGGGGTGCCCATTATCCTGTTCACAATCAGACCACTGGCCATCGCCCTTAGATTGGAGGAGTTGTGAACAGGCATTCTGAGAGGGGGCCAAGAGTCTCACTCTGTGCGGATGACTTGCTCCTCTACCTGGTGGAGGAGGTGAGGAGGGACCTGCAAAGATGGGGCTCACTCCCACTTTCACCAGCGGGAATGGTGCAGACGGTCAAAATCAACGTGCTGCCCAGGTTCCTCTTCATATCCGGATCACTCCCGATCTTCATCCCCAAATCCATCTCCATCAGGGTGGACAAGTTACTCATGGCCTTCGTCTGGGGGAGGAAGAGTCCTTCGGGTACGTTAGACTATTTACAACGAGGGTGTCACATGGGAGGCCTGGCCCGACTGAATCTTTGTCCTACCACTGGGCGGTCAACCGGGGGGGGCAGGGAAAGCTGTCCCGAGGGAGGGGAGCTCGTGGGGAACAGGGAAAGAATGGGGAGGGGGGGGCACTCAATGGAGGGATCACAGGGAGAAACCGGGGTAACAAATGTTCCCTCTCTCCTCGGAAAGTAAGGGGGGAGCGTGACCTATGACCTCCCCTCCGACCCCCTCCCAGTAGAATGGAGTCTACCGCCGGGCGAGGGGAATGACCCCAACTACACCTACACCTATGGGAACCGCCCAGCCGACAGGAGTCCCGGCTGAACCCCATGATGCACGATCAATAACTACTAAAGCGAGGTTGTAGTCCAACTGAAGGCTTTAATAAGCTGGATGTCTCCCCCCCCCCCCCCCCCCCCCCCCCCCCCCCCACCCCCCAGCAGCTCAGGTACAGAAAGGAAGCAGCTGGGGCGGCACAGGCTCTTATACCCCGCCTTGCAGGGCGGAGCTACCATACAGGCTCGACCAATGGAAAGCATATATTATCTACCAATGGTGTTCCAGCATTACTAGGTACCGTCATACCTCTACACAGACACCCCAAAAAACCACTAACACCGGACACCAATGTAACTAATATATAGATGTAAATATTCAATAGCATTGAGCTCCAGTCATGGTTACGTGACAGTGAGGGGCTCGAATCCTGTTGGTTATTATTACTGTTGCTTCATGGCCTGTTACAGACGAGACTCCGTTTCTGCTTTTGTTTTTCTCTATCTGTAACTCCAAACACCAATAAAAAATATCTTTCAGAAAAAGAATTGGCGCCGGGAGCAAAACGGGTTTGTCCATTTTGTGCGATTCTCCGTCCGATTGTGATTCGCGCTCCCGGCGTTGGGAAGCGGAGAATGCAGGCCGGGAATGGTCCCCGGTTCACTGCCCCTCAGCATGTGGCACGGAGTGGGGAGGAAGGCGATGGCTCCTGGCTGGGACGTTGTGCTTACCAGGAAGAGATGGAGCTGGTTCCTGCTGCTTTCCATCCGAGACGGCAGGCTGACCGATTCCTCCTCCCACTGCCTCAAGCTACTCTGCGCCGACTCCAGCCACCGACCAACCTCACGGCACTCACGCTGGAACCTACGGCAAAGAAAACATGGCAGGAGCAAAGCAGCAAGGATACAATGGAGGAGAAATCAGCTCGGCACCAAACACACGGTGTGCAGGGAGCAGTGTTTACTTTCCAAAGCTGCAGACAAGCACGCGGGGAGAGAAAGGCAGAGAAAACAATCCAGGGTAGAATTGGATAAAATGTGGGATTTTCTGGGCAGTCAGGGTGAGAGGGTTTACACACTCTCTCTCTCTCTCTCTCTCTCTCTCTCTCTGACTGTGTACAAACTTCACTTTTAATGTAATCCTGCAAATGAGATTTCAGATCTGGTCAAGTCCAGCGAGCTGTCTACCTTTGGCAAAGACTCATCCAGACTCGAATCGTTTGCTCTCTTCTCCCTCCACAGACGCTGTCAGACCCGCTGAGACTGCCCAGCATTTTGTGTTTTTGTTTCAGATTCCAGCTTCCGCAGTAATTTGCTTTTATTTAAATATCTAGGAGTGCCGCACTGTCAGAGGGTCAGTACTGAGGGAGTGCCGCACTGTCAGCGGGTCAGTACTGAGGGAGTGCTGCACTGTCAGGGGTCAGT
The DNA here is from genome assembly GCF_902713615.1 of Scyliorhinus canicula. Taxonomy (NCBI): domain Eukaryota; kingdom Metazoa; phylum Chordata; class Chondrichthyes; order Carcharhiniformes; family Scyliorhinidae; genus Scyliorhinus; species Scyliorhinus canicula. Next base: position 3,347,586 of record NC_052147.1, read on the forward strand.
ACTGAGGGAGTGCCGCACTGTCAGAGGGTCAGTACTGAGGGAGTGTCGCACTGTCAGAGGGTCAGTACTGAGGGAGTGCTGCACTGTCAGAGGGTCAGTACTGAGGGAGCGCCGCACTGTCAGAGGGTCAGTACTGAGGGAGCGCCGCACTGTCAGAGGGTCAGTACTGAGGGAGTGCCGCACTGTCAGAGGGTCAGTACTGAGGGAGTGCCGCACTGTCAGAGGGTCAGTACTGAGGGAGCTCCGCACTGTCAGAGGGTCAGTACTGAGGGAGTGCCGCACTGTCAGCGGGTCAGTACTGAGGGAGTGCCGCACTGTCAGAGGGTCAGTACTGAGGGAGTGCTGCACTGTCAGAGGGTCAGTACTGAGGGAGCGCCGCACTGTCAGAGGGTCAGTACTGAGGGAGCGCCGCACTGTCAGAGGGTCAGTACTGAGGGAGCGCCGCACTGTCAGAGGGTCAGTACTGAGGGAGTGCTGCACTGTCAGAGGGTCAGTACTGAGGGAGTGCTGCACTGTCAGAGGGTCAGTACTGAGGGAGTGCTGCACTGTCAGAGGGTCAGTACTGAGGGAGTGCTGCACTGTCAGAGGGTCAGTACTGAGGGTGTGCTGCACTGTCAGAGGGTCAGTACTGAGGGAGTGCTGCACTGTCAGAGGGTCAGTACTGAGGGAGTGCCGCACTGTCAGAGGGTCAGTACTGAGGGAGTGCTGCACTGTCAGAGGGTCAGTACTGAGGGAATGCTGCACTGTCAGAGGGTCAGTGCTGAGGGAGTGCCGCACTGTCAGAGGGTCAGTGCTGAGGGAGTGCCGCACTGTCAGAGGGTCAGTACTGAGGGAATGCCGCACTGTCAGAGGGTCAGTACTGAGGGAGTGCTGCACTGTCAGAGGGTCAGTACTGAGGGAGTGCCGCACTGTCAGAGGGTCAGTACTGAGGGGATGCTGCACCGTCAGAGGGTCAGTACTGAGGGAGTGCCGCACTGTCAGAGGGTCAGTACCGAGGGAGTGCCGCACTGTCAGAGGGTCAGTACTGAGGGGATGCTGCACCGTCAGAGGGTCAGTACTGAGGGAGTGCCGCACTGTCAGAGGGTCAGTACCGAGGGAGTGCTGCACCGTCAGAGGGTCAGTACTGAGGGAGTGCCGCACTGTCAGAGGGTCAGTACTGAGGGGATGCTGCACCGTCAGAGGGTCAGTACTGAGGGAGTGCCGCACTGTCAGAGGGTCAGTACCGAGGGAGTGCTGCACCGTCAGAGGGTCAGTACTGAGGGAGTGCCGCACTGTCAGAGGGTCAGTACCGAGGGAGTGCTGCACCGTCAGAGGGTCAGTACTGAGGGAGTGCCGCACTGTCAGAGGGTCAGTACTGAGGGAGTGCCGCACTGTCAGAGGGTCAGTACTGAGGGAGTGCCGCACTGTCAGAGGGTCAGTACTGAGGGAGTGCCGCACTGTCAGAGGGTCAGTACTGAGGGAATGCCGCACTGTCAGAGGGTCAGTACTGAGGGAGTGCTACACTGTCAGAGGGTCAGTACTGAGGGAGTGCCGCACTGTCAGAGGGTCAGTACGGAGGGAGGGGCTAGATTCTCCATCCCACCGTGCTTCACCCCGCCGGCGGGATTCTCCGTTACGCTGGCCGGTCAATGGGGTTTCCCATTGTTGGGCAGCCTCACACCATCGAGAAACCCACCCCCACCCCCCGCCCCCACCCCCCGGCCGCCGCCGGAGAATCCTGCCCAAGAACTATTGAGAGAGGCTTCTTCACGAACCGTGTCCTGTGTTCTAGAAGCAGTTCCAGTCGGTGAAGTTCCTGATTAACCTGGTTGCAGAAGGAAAGCCAGCTCTCCTCCAGGGTGCTGAGCTGACTGTCGAGCTCAGGGCTGTTCACGGTGTGCAGGAGAGACCTCCCTTTCCGCAGGGCCTCATCCACTCCCACCTGCCTCCCATCCAGGCTCCTCCTGATTCGCTGTCAGATTGAAGAAGAGAATTCATTGGAGAAAAGTCAAAAGTTTAAGCTGTCCTTACCTAGAATCATAGAATTTACAGTGCAGAAGGAGGCCATTCGGCCCATTAAGTCTGCACCAGCCCCTGTAAAGAGAACCCCACCTAAACCCACACCTCCAACCTATTTCCCGTAACCCGGTAACCCCACCCCTTTTTGGACACTAAGGGCAATTTATCACGGCCAATCCACCTGCACATCTTTGGACTTGTGGGAGGAAACCCACGCAGACACGGGGAGAACGTGCAGACTCCGCACAGACAGTGACCCAAGCCGGGAATCGAACCTGGGACCCTGGAGCTGTGAAGCAACGTGATAACCATTGTGCTACTGTGCTGCCCTGGCACAAAGCACCAATGGAAGCTCTGCTTCTGAGGCAGGGTCACCAACTCTGGTAGGGTGTATTCCTGGACATTTATCCACTGGCCCCTATTAGTCACCCCCACACCCTCAGCAAAGCCCCCGGCCCACCCTCCCAGTGAGTTTGTCTATCACAGTGCACTCAACCAATCCACACCCTCAGCAAAGCCCCCTGCCCACCCTCCCAGTGAGTTTGTCTATCACAGTGCACTCAACCAATCGGAAAAGCAAATGGACTCACATCAATTGGGAGATTGTTGATTGTGAGACAAACACTCCCCCCTATCCCCCCATCTCCCCAATCCCACCCTACCCCCAAACCTCCCCCACCGTCCTATCCCCCCATCTCTCCAATCCCACCCTACCCCCAGACCTCCCCCACCGTCCTATCCCCCCCATCTCCCCCTCCCCCCCAATCCCACCCTACCCCCAGACCTCCCCCACCATCCTATCCCCCCAGATCCCCCCTCCCCCCAATCCCACCCTACCCCCAGATCCCCCCACCCCCTACCTCCTGAACCCTCTACCCCAATCCCATCCTCCCCCCAGACACCCCTACCCCCTACCCCCCAACCAACCTAAACCCCCTGCCCCCCCAAACGCCCAAATCCCCCATCTCCCCCTCCGATCCCACCCTACCCCCAGACCCCTCCCACCACCGAACCCCCCACCCCAATCCCATCCTCCCCCACCCTCCTAACCCCCCAAAATTACCTACCCCCAAACCCCCCACCCTCCCTATTCCCCCACCCCCCAATCTCCAATTGTTTCGTAACTAAGGTTTTTCTAAACAAAATACTTCATTTATTAAAGCTTCTATGGTTTTACTCCCGGGGTTTTGCGGGTGGGTGTGTGAGGGGAGATTGGTCTGTAATTGGAGGAATATCGGGCACTCTGTGGGAGATTGCAAACTTCTCCCAGTGAACAGGCCCAGCTTTATCCCTCTACCCTCTCCTCAATAACCACTCCACAATCTGGCAGCCAAACTGTGAACATCAAACAGGCAAAGAGCTTCTCTCACTCCAGGTATGAATGCGGAATGAAGTTTCTGACATAGCTATGCAGGCAGTCTGTGGGCTGGTTACATCGCCCCAGTATAAAGTCTGCCTCACTCCGCAATGAAGCACATTCCCCATTCACCACAATCAGCAAGGTGAGATCAGGCTGCACCTGGGCAGGTCTCACCTGAAAGGCATCAACACGTTCGGCCAATCGCTCCTCTGTCTCTTCCACGAGGCCGACGGAGGGAATTGCGGAATTCAACCTCTCCATCTCCCCCATCAGGAACGCGTGGTCCACCTCGAATTCTGCCCAAGCCTTCCGTTCCAAAAATAAAACATTCAATAAAAATTAATGAAGCAAATTCTGTCACCAAATTCTACATGAGGAATCAATGGGCTGCATTCTCCATCTTGCCCCGCGTCTGGGAGAACTCACATAACGGGCCAGACACCATATCTCTGGGCCCACGTGATTCGCCAGTCTCCTGGGCCGAGAATCACGTGGGCGAAATTACTACTGGTCCCGACTCTGATGCAGTGAACCTCGCAGTGAGCCAAGGGGGAAACTCTTAAGGGAGTTGCCTCCAAAGTTCATCGAAGGCCATCTGCCCACCCCACCCCACCAAACCCCCTACAAGACCCCTAATTAAAGAGATCCCCTCCCAGAGACCCCAAAATTAAGGAGACGCCCCCCCGCAGACCCCGAGAGAGACACCTTTCCAATCATCGCCCTTCACGGTTGAGTGACTTTGAAGTGGTCAGCTAGAAACTGATAGCACTTAACTCTGTTTGAAGTGGTCCAGGAGCTGTCAATCAAAGCTTGGTGGTTATAAACATTGTGGTTAGACTACTTCAAAGTTACTCAACTGTGAGTGAAGGAAGACGAATGGAACAATGCTGACAGCTGTGTGTGTGTGCGTGTGTGAAAGCTGCCAATCACAGCCCAGTAACATCAATATCAAAGAGAAATTAATCAATGGCTTGTAGATCAAAGCTCTGAGGGTGTTTAAACCCAGCTGACTGGATTTCTCCTGGAGTTGACAGGTGCAGCTTCCTACCTCTGAGCAAGCAGGTGTACTGCCCAGGTTAATGTTAACGCAGTGATTTGTTTCATTGCCTCTGTCTGGACAGTTCTCTAGCTCCCAGATAGGAGTCTCTCTTCTGGGGAGCTCTCATTACTTAGTGAGCTCTGTGTGGGGGGGGGGTCTCTTTATTTATGGGACTCTGCGGGGCCTCGCTATCAGGCCACTTGCTCAAAATGCCGACCCGATAGTGGGAGTCCCTCGGGAATGCCTCGCAATCCTCACAATGCGTGAATTGGCATGGCGAAGGATTGGGAATCATTCCCTGATTTGCACTCCCAGTGGGAGAACATAGTCTCCGAGTTGGAGAATCTTGTCCAAAGAATGAGGCGGTTTCTAAGAGGAATGACTCACACTGGGGAACAGGTCCCCACCCCATTCTTCAAATTCACCAAAAATAAAATATTTCATTTCTGTAGCACCATTCAGGATGTGCGAAAGGGTTTGAAAAGTAAATACGAGTGTAATTGCTCTTGTAGGAAACATAGGAATCAATTTGCCCACCGTTCTCGGTATGCCTGCTGTTCACAGCATGGCCACCGTTCTCGGCACGCCCACCGTGCTCGGCTCGCCCACTGTGCACGGCACGCCTGCCATTATCGGCATGCTTGCTGTTCTCAGCACGCCCGCCATTCTCGGCACGCCCGCCATTCTTGGCATGCCCGCTGTTCTCGGCACGCCCGCCGTTCTCAGCACGCCCGCCATTCTCGGCACGCCCGCCATTCTTGGCACGCCCGCCGTTCTCCACGCCCGCCATTCTCGGCACGCCCAAGTCTCACGGTCAGGATGAAAGCCCAGATCATGTTCCTACCTGAAGGGCAGTTTCCATCTGGACCCCATTCAGCAGAGCCTGGGACTGAAGGACAGACACCTCTTCCACCAGCTTCACCCACAACTCCCGGCTGCGAAGGACAATCGGTTCCGGAATGTTCTGAGAAAACTGCTCCGCCAGAGTCAGGTGATTCATTAACCTGCGGAAAAACAGCTGGAACGGGAGACAGAAAAACAAATGAGTTTAATTGTAGATAGAATGAAATGTGCTGGTGTAGAGGGAAACGGGTGATGTATATTGTTTGAATGACTGACAGAATCCGTGTGCTGTGCTCACTAAGTCACAACTGTGTTTGCTCAATCAACAGGAGCTAGGATACATCATGCACTTTTTCAATATCAATCTTCTAACCTCCTCTCCTGAAGGTGCTGACTCTCACTGGGGTACAGGGTCCCCTCCTCTCCTGAAGGTGCTGACTCTCACTGGGGTACAGGGTCCCCTCCTCTCCTGAAGGTGCTGACTCTCACTGGGGTACAAGGTCCCCCTCCTCTCCTGAAGGTGCTGACTCTCACTGGGGTACAGGGTCCCCCTCCTCTCCTGAAGGTGCTGACTCTCACTGGGGTACAGGGTCCCTCTGCTGAAGGTGCTGACTCTCACTGGGGCACAGGGTCCCTCTCCTGAAGGTGCTGACTCTCACTGGGGTACAGGGTCCCCTCCTCTCCTGAAGGTGCTGACTCACACTGGGGTACAGGGTCCCCCTCCTTTCCTGAAGATGCTGACTCTCACTGGGGTACAGGGTCCCCTCCTCTCCTGAAGGTGCTGACTCTCACTGGGGTACAGGGTCCCCTCCTCTCCTGAAGGTGCTGACTCTCTCTGGGGTACAGGGTCCCCTCCTCTCCGGAAGGTGCTGACACTCACTGGGGTACAGGGTCCCTCTCCTGAAGGTGCTGACTCTCACTGGAGTACAGGGTCCCTCTCCTGAAGGTGCTGACTCTCACTGGGGTACAGGGTCCCTCTCCTGAAGGTGCTGACTCTCACTGGGGTACAGGGTCCTCTGCTGAAGGTGCTGACTCTCACTGGGGTACAGGGTCCCTCTGCTGAAGGTTCTGACTCTCACTGGGGTACAAGTCTGTACGTAGGGCAGAACCCAGTAGAGTCTCACCAAATGGAAAGTGGTGTAAGACTGTGATCGGGGGTATGAAGTATCCCGTGGGCCTGGGTCAGTCCTACCTTGATGTCACTTCCCAAATACATCATCCGGACGCGATACATTCGCTTTGGCTAATCTGATGTCAGTTGGTTAAGATTCCATTGCTGGCTGCTGGGCTGAGCCTAACCCGGGTGAACTTTCACCTCCCATTGGTCAAGCGAGCCATTAAACTGACTCCAAAAACAACTGGACCATTTCAGGTCGTGGACCGAAGGGGGAGTTTGCTATGTTAAATACAGAGAACATCAAATGGGTAGAGCGTGTCATTAAAGAACCTATCTATCTCTGTCTTAAAGACACTCAGTGATTTGGCCGCCACAGGCTTCTGCGGCAAAGAGTTCCACAGATTCACCACCCTCTGGCTGAAGAAATTCCTCCTCATCTCTGTTTTAAAGGATCGTCCCTTTAGTCTGAGATTGTGCCCTCTGGTTCTAGTTTTTCCTACAAGTGGAAACATCCTCTCCACGTCCACTCTATCCCAGGCCTCGCAGTATCCTGTAAGTTTCAATAAGATCCCCCCTCATCCTTCTAAACTCCAGCGAGTACAGACCCAGAGTCCTCAACCGTTCCTCACACGACAAGCTCCTGATCCCCATTCAGTAACTCTGCTGTAAGCATTGGGAGGACAGATGTTGGCTGGCATGGTAACTCCTGTATTTGAACATCGATCTACCCATTTCTCAGCTGAGAATCAGAGTACACCACTGCACGGTTTACCCATCTCCCTTGTGGAAGCAGCAGGCAAATTAAAACACGTTGTGAAGGAGAATGAGTACCTTGTAGCTCTGTAGGTGGCTCCGTAAATCTCCAATGTCATTGGTTGGTCGCTTTGCTTTCTGGGTAACCTTCTCTTGCCCACTGTTGACCAGGTCCAACAGGCCCTGCAGCAGACACTCGTACTGAGTCCTCAGCAGCAGGCCCTGCTGGAGGTGCCACTGCTGCTGTCTCAGATAGACCCTCGTGCCATCGAGGAGTTGCTGATTATACAGAGAAAGATCCAGTCAGACCCCAGGCACAAAAACAGCCTGTGTTTATATAACACATCTCATATCGAAGACATGCCAACTACCTCACAGGAGCAACTATCAGGGAATGCCACACCGAGCCACTAAAGAAGGGATGAACTGATTCTTTTTTCATAGATTTTTTTCATAGAATTTACAGTGCAGAAGGAGGCCATTCGGCCCATCGAGTCTGCACCGGCTCTTGGAAGAGCACCCTACCCAAGCCCACACCTCCACCCTATCCCCATAACCCAGTAACCCCACCCAACACTAAGGGCAATTTATCCTGGCCAATCCACCTGACCTGCACATCTTTGGACTGTGGGAGGAAACCGGAGCACCCGGAGGAAACCCACGCACACACGGGGAGAACGTGCAGACTCCACACAGACAGTGACCCAGCCGGGAATCGAACCTGGGACCCTGGAGTTGTGAAGCGACTGTGCTGTCCACAATGTTACCGTGCTTTTTTTTGTGTTGTGGGCGTCGCTGGGTATGCCAGCATTTGTTGACCATCCCTAATTACCCTTGAAGGAAGGGGCTTGCCGGAGCATTTCAGAGGGGGCGGGTCTGGATCCACATGTGAGCCAGCCCGGGAATGGACGGCGGATTTCCTTCCGTAAAGGACATAGTGACCCAAATGGGTTTTACAACAATCGACAATGGTTTCATGGTCATCATTACTGATGCTAGTTTTTAATTCCAGATTTTGTTCATTGAATTTAAATTCCACCAGCTGCTGGGTGGGATTAGAAACCAGAGTCGGGGACTCTGGATACACAGTATAGGAGGGTCTCAAAATTCCACCCCTTCCCCAACACCCACACAGACCACTCTGACCCGATCGTGCACGTACAAAAAATGCCATTATCTTGGCACCCTGGCAGTGCCCCTGCCAGCTGCCAATGCCACCTGGGTACCCTGGCAGTGCCCCTGCCAGCTGCCAATGCCACCTGGGTACCCTGGCAGTGCCCCTGCCAGCTGCCAATGCCACCTGGGTACCCTGGCAGTGTGCGTGCCAGCTGCCAATGCCACCTGGGTACCCTGGCAGTGCCCCTGCCAGCTGCCAATGCCATCTGGGTACCCTGGCAGTGCCAGGGCCCCACCCTGCCCAACTTTCCAACCAAGGGCCACTCCCACCGCGACCCCCCCCCCCCAAATTGCATGATCTGTCCAACGCGCCTCCACTTCCACGAACCATCCCCCCCCCCCCCCCCCCACACACTAAGAGAACCCCTAAAAGAGGAGAACACCTGCAGGGAACCCACCAACTCGTAAAACACAATCTCAGGAAATCCCCCCCAGGGGTCCCCTAACTAAAAGGACTAAAGTAACTAGAGGGACCCCCTAACTAGAGAGAGTGAAGTGCATTCCAAGCACACCCCTTCACATGACTGATTTCAAAGTGCTGAGCTGGAAGCTGACAGCACTTAACTGCCTTTGACGTGGTTGATGTTTGTAAACATTGTGGTTTCAGCACTTAGACTTACTCATCTGTGAAGAAGATGAATGAAGCAAGGCTCACAGCTGGTTTGTGGAAGGTGTCAATCACAGACCACTACCAGAAACAAATTAATGGCATGTAGCGACTGGATTTGCGAAATTTGGGGTGGGCGGGGGAGTGGTGGGGATGGTGGTGTGGTAGCTGCGGGACTTTCCTGGAGCGTTCGCTACAAATGGTGGCCCGATAGCGCATAAATGTGCGTGAAGGCTACGGAATTGCTAACCAATATTCAGCTCTGGCAGGGAAACAGACAGTGGGATTCTCCGCCGGCTTCACCAGCAGCGCATCCACACCCACGGCATTCCTGACAGTGTGGGGGTGCTCATAGGGGGAAACCCCACTGGCCGGCTGCGGGAAGGGAGAATCTCACTGCCAGTGGGGGCGCACCACACCGGAAAACGGGGATGGGGGACGGAGAATCCCATCCACAATCTGGGAGACACTCATCCAGCAACAGAAAAACCAGATGACCTGGTCGTTATTACACCGCTGCTTGCGGAATCTTGCTGTGCAAAAAGTGGCAGCATTTCGTGCCTGACAACAAACTTCACAATTACTTCAGTGACTGTAAAGTGCTAATGGCAAAGAGGAGGGTTTGTGCAGCCAATGAAGGACAGAGTTAGGTATCGTCCACAGACGTGGAAGATAGCGCTGGAGTTGGAGCAGGAACACGCATCTTTCTACCTTCAGGGGGGAGACATCCAGAGATGTCGTGTGATCCACATGGTATTGTTCTCCTTCAGAAAGCAGGGCCAGCAGCTTATCATTGAGACTCCCGACATCATCCTCCATCTTCCCGATCAACTGCAGTAATCACCAGAGAGAATTAAACCAACATAGCCACACCCCTCACTGTAACACTGATATACCCCCACCCCTCACTGTAACACTGATATACCCCCACCCCTCACTGTAACACTGATATACCCCAAACCCCTCACTGTAACACTGATATACCCCACACCCCTCACTGTAACACTGATATACCCCACACCCCTCACTGTAACACTGATATACCCCACAGCCCTCACAGTAACACTGATATACCCCACACCCCTCACTGTAACACTGATATACCCCACAGCCCTCACAGTAACACTGATATACCCCACACCCCTCACTGTAACACTGATATACCCCACACCCCTCACTGTAACACTGATATACCCCAAACCCCTCACTGTAACACTGATATACCCCACACCCCTCACTGTAACACTGATATACCCCACACCCCTCACTGTAACACTGATATACCCCACACCCCTCACTGTAACACTGATATACCCCAAACCCCTCACTGTAACACTCTCTGATATACCCCACACCCCTCACTGTAACACTCTCTGATATACCCCAAACCCCTCACTGTAACACTCTCTGATATACCCCACACCCCTCACTGTAACACTGATATACCCCACACCCCTCACTGTAACACTCTGATATACCCCACACCCCTCACTGTAACACTCTGATATACCCCGCACCCCTCACTGTAACACTGATATACCCCACACCCCTCACTGTAACACTCTGATATACCCCGCACCCCTCACTGTAACACTGATATACCCCAAACCCCTCACTGTAACACTCTCTGATATACCCCACACCCCTCACTGTAACACTCTCTGATATACCCCAAACCCCTCACTGTAACACTCTCTGATATACCCCACACCCCTCACTGTAACACTGATATACCCCACACCCCTCACTGTAACACTCTGATATACCCCACACCCCTCACTGTAACACTCTGATATACCCCAAACCCCTCACTGTAACACTGATATACCCCACACCCCTCACTGTAACACTCTCTGATATACCCCACACCCCTCACTGTAACACTCTGATATACCCCACACCCCTCACTGTAACACTCTGATATACCCCAAACCCCTCACTGTAACATTGATATACCCCACACCCCTCACTGTAACACTGATATACCCCACACCCCTCACTGTAACACTCTGATATACCCCAAACCCCTCACTGTAACACTGATATACCCCACACCCCTCACTGTAACACTGATATACCCCACACCACTCACTGTAACACTGATATACCCCAAACCCCTCACTGTAACACTCTGATATACCCCACACCCCTCACTGTAACACTGATATACCCTACACCCCTCACTGTAACATTGATATACCCCACACCCCTCACTGTAACATTGATATACCCCACACCCCTCACTGTAACACTCTGATATACCCCACACCCCTCACTGTAACACTCTGATATACCCCACACCCCTCACTGTAACACTGATATACCCCACACCCCTCACTGTAACACTGATATACCCCACAGCCCTCACAGTAACACTGATATACCCCACACCCCTCACTGTAACACTGAGAGACCCCACACCCCTCACTGTAACACTGATATACCCCACACCCCTCACTGTAACCCTGATATACCCTACACCCCTCACTGTAACAGTCTGATATACCCCACACCCCTCACTGTAACACTCTGATATACCCCACACCCCTCACTGTAACACTCTGATATACCCCACACCCCTCACTGTAACACTGATATACCCCACACCCCTCACTGTAACACTGATATACCCCACACCCCTCACTGTAACACTGATATACCCCACACCCCCCACTGTAACACTGATATACCCCACACCCCTCACTGTAACACTGATATACCCCACACCCCTCACTGTAACACTGATATACCCCCACCCCTCACTGTAACACTGATATACCCCACACCCCTCACTGTAACACTGATATACCCCACGCCCCTCACTGTAACACTGATATACCCCACACCCCTCACTGTAACACTGATATACCCCACACCCCTCACTGTAACACTGATATACCCCACACCCCTCACTGTAACACTCAGATATACCCCACACCCCTCACTGTAACACTCTGATATCCTCCACACCCCTCACTGTAACCCATATATACCCCACACCCCTCACTGTAACACTGATATACCCCACACCCCTCACTGTAACACTCTGATATACCCCACACCCCTCACTGTAACACTGATATACCCCACACCCCTCACTGTAACATTGATATACCCCACACCCCTCACTGTAACACTGATATACCCCACACCCCTCACTGTAACACTCTGATATACCCCACACCCCTCACTGTAACACTCTGATATACCCCACACCCCTCACTGTAACACTGATATACCCCAAACCCCTCACTGTAACACTCTGATATACCCCACACCCCTCACTGTAACACTGATATACCCTACACCCCTCACTGTAACATTGATATACCCCACACCCCTCACTGTAACATTGATATACCCCACACCCCTCACTGTAACACTCTGATATACCCCACACCCCTCACTGTAACACTCTGATATACCCCACACCCCTCACTGTAACACTGATATACCCCACACCCCTCACTGTAACACTGATATACCCCACAGCCCTCACAGTAACACTGATATACCCCACACCCCTCACTGTAACACTGAGAGACCCCACACCCCTCACTGTAACACTGATATACCCCACACCCCTCACTGTAACCCTGATATACCCTACACCCCTCACTGTAACAGTCTGATATACCCCACACCCCTCACTGTAACACTCTGATATACCCCACACCCCTCACTGTAACACTGATATGCCCCACACCCCTCACTGTAACACTGATATACCCCACACCCCTCACTGTAACACTGATATACCCCACACCCCCCACTGTAACACTGATATACCCCACACCCCTCACTGTAACACTGATATACCCCACACCCCTCACTGTAACACTGATATACCCCCACCCCTCACTGTAACACTGATATACACCACACCCCTCACTGTAACACTGATATACCCCACGCCCCTCACTGTAACACTGATATACCCCACACCCCTCACTGTAACACTGATATACCCCACACCCCTCACTGTAACACTGATATACCCCACACCCCTCACTGTAACACTCTGATATACCCCACACCCCTCACTGTAACACTGATATACCCCACACCCCTCACTGTAACACTGATATACCCCACACCCCTCACTGTAACACTGATATACCCCACACCCCCCACTGTAACACTGATATACCCCACACCCCTCACTGTAACACTGATATACCCCACACCCCTCACTGTAACACTGATATACCCCCACCCCTCACTGTAACACTGATATACACCACACCCCTCACTGTAACACTGATATACCCCACGCCCCTCACTGTAACACTGATATACCCCACACCCCTCACTGTAACACTCTGATATACCCCACACCCCTCACTGTAACACTCTGATATACCCCACACCCCTCACTGTAACACTCTGATATACCCCACACCCCTCACTGTAACACTGATATACCCCACACCCCTCACTGTAACACTGATATACCCCACAACCCTCACTGTAACACTGATATACCCCACACCCCTCACTGTAACACTGATATACCCCACACCCCTCACTGTAACACTGATATACCCCACACCCCTCACTGTAACTCTGATATACCCCACATCCCTCACTGTAACACTGATATACCCCACACCCCTCACTGTAACACTCTGATATACCCCACACCCCTCACTGTAACACTCTGATATACCCCACACCCCTCACTGTAACCCATATATACCCCACACCCCTCACTGTAACACTGATATACCCCCACCCCTCACTGTAACACTGATATACCCCACACCCCTCACTGTAACACTGATATACCCCACACCCCTCACTGTAACACTCTGATATACCCCACACCCCTCACTGTAACACTGATATACCCCACACCCCTCACTGTAACACTCTGATATACCCCACACCCCTCACTGTAACACTGATATACCCCACACCCCTCACTGTAACACTGATATACCCCACACCCCTCACTGTAACACTGATATACCCCACACCCCTCACTGTAACACTGATATACCCCCACCCCTCACTGTAACACTGATATACCCCACACCCCTCACTGTAACACTGATATACCCCACACCCCTCACTGTAACACTGATATACCCCACACCCCTCACTGTAACACTGATATACCCCACACCCCTCACTGTAACACTGATATACCCCACACCCCTCACTGTAACACTGATATACCCCACACCCCTCACTGTAACACTGATATACCCCACACCCCTCACTGTAACACTGATATACCCCACACCCCTCACTGTAACACTGATATACCCCCACCCCTCACTGTAACACTGATATACCCCACACCCCTCACTGTAACACTGATATACCCCACACCCCTCACTGTAACACTGATATACCCCACACCCCTCACTGTAACACTGATATACCCCACACCCCTCACTGTAACACTGATATACCCCACACCCCTCACTGTAACACTGATATACCCCACACCCCTCACTGTAACACTGATATACCCCCACCCCTCACTGTAACACACTGATATACCCCACACCCCTCACTGTAACCCATATATACCCCACACCCCTCACTGTAACACTGATATACCCCCACCCCTCACTGTAACACTGATATACCCCACACCCCTCACTGTAACACTGATATACCCCACACCCCTCACTGTAACACTGATATACCCCACACCCCTCACTGTAACACTGATATACCCCCACCCCTCACTGTAACACACTGATATACCCCACACCCCTCACTGTAACACTCTGATATACCCCACATCCCTCACTGTAACACTGATATACCCACACCCCTCACTGTAACACTGATATATCCTACACCCCTCACTGTAACCCATATATACCCCACACCCCTCACTGTAACACTGATATACCCCCACCCCTCACTGTAACACTGATATACCCCACACCCCTCACTGTAACACTGATATACCCCACACCCCTCACTGTAACACTGATATACCCCACACCCCTCACTGTAACACTGATATACCCCCACCTCTCACTGTAACACACTGATATACCCCACACCCCTCACTGTAACACTGATATACCCCACACCCCTCACTGTAACACTGATATACCCCCACCCCTCACTGTAACACTCTGATATACTCCACACCCCTCACTGTAATTCCAATTTAGGAGCAATTTAACGTGGCCAATCCACTGGGGCTGTTTAGCACAGGGCTAAATCGCTGGCTTTGAAAGCAGACCAAGGCAGGCCAGCAGCACGGTTCGATTCCCGTACCAGCCTCCCCGAACAGGAGCCGGAATGTGGCGACTAGGGGCTTTTCACAGTAACTTCATTTGAAGCCTACTCGTGACAATAAGCGATTTTCATTTTTCACCTACCCGGCACATCTTTGGGATGATGGGGTGAGACCCACACAGATACGCGGAAAATGTGCAAACTCCACACAGACAGTGACCCGGGGCCAGGATCGAACCTGGGACCTCGGCGCTGTGAGGCAGCAGTGCTAACCACTGCGTCACCCTGCCACCCAGGATTGTGTACAATTCTGCTGCGGCTGATGGCCCACCATGCCTGATGGATGCCCAAGTTGTGAGTGGCTAGATTTGGGGATAATGCCGCACTGAAGTAAAGACAAGCATTTCTGTGGTGCCTTTGGGTGCTTTCCAATGTTAAAGTGATTGTACAGATTAAAGTTGTTCAGTGATTATAGGGGGGTTACCTGAAGTTGCTCGCCCGTACTTCGACCCACAGACTCTGACAATCGGTTCCGAACATCTGTCTTCATCTCCAATAATGCAGCTTCTAACTGACTCAACTTCTCCTGTAGTCAATATAAGCCATGGCATGTAAGGGGTTAATGCAAATTGTACCGGTTTTATATTCCATCAAACTGTGAACAATCCCACTGTGCGCCTATTTACAGCCAGAGATTCAGAGTAATAATATATAATCTACTGATGTTAATCCAGCTCCCTCACACTGTCACTCAGTAATCCCTCTCCCCCAGCTCCCTCACACTGTCACTCAGTAACCCCTCTCCCCCAGCTCCCTCACACTGTCCCTCAGTAACCCCTCTCCCCCAGCTCCCTCACACTGTCACTCAGTAACCCCTCTCCTCCAGCTCCCTCACACTGTCACTCAGTAACCCCTCTCCCCCAGCTCCCTCACACTGTCACTCAGTAACCCCTCTCCTCCAGCTCCCTCAAACTGTCACTCAGTAACCCCTCTCCCCCAGCACCCTGTGTTACTGACTGTATCCCTACTGATGTTAATCCAGCTCCCTCACACTGTCACTCAGTAACCCCTCTCGCCCAGCTCCCTCAAACTGTCACTCAGTAACCCCTCTCCCCCAGCACCCTGTGTTACTGACTGTATCCCTACTGATGTTAATCCAGCTCCCTCACACTGTCACTCAGTAACCCCTCTCCTCCAGCTCCCTCGCACTGTCACTCAGTAACCCCTCTCCCCCAGCACCCTCACACTGTCACTCAGTAACCCCTCTCCTCCAGCTCCCTCACACTGTCACTCAGTAACCCCTCTCCCCCAGCTCCCTCACACTTGTCACTCAGTAACCCCTCTCCCCCAGCTCCCTCACACTGTCACTCAGTTACCCCTCTCCCCCAGCTCCCTCACACTGTCACTCAGTAACCCCTCTCCCCCAGCACCCTCACACTGTCACTCAGTAACCCCTCTCCCCCAGCACCCTGTGTTACTGACTGTATCCCTACTGATGTTAATCCAGCTCCCTCACACTGTCACTCAGTAACCCCTCTCCCCCAGCGCCCTGTGTTACTGACTGTATCTCTACTGATGTTAATCCAGCTCCCTCACACTGTCACTCAGTAACCCCTCTCCCCCCAGCACCCTGTGTTACTGACTGTATCTCTACTGATGTTAATCCAGCTCCCTCACACTATCACTCAGTCACCCCTCTCCCCCAGCTCCCTCACACTGTCACTCAGTAACCCCTCTCCCCCAGCACCCTCACACTGTCACTCAGTAACCCCTCTCCCCCAGCACCCTGTGTTACTGACTGTATCCCTACTGATGTTAATCCAGCTCCCTCACACTGTCACTCAGTAACCCCTCTCCCCCAGCGCCCTGTGTTACTGACTGTATCTCTACTGATGTTAATCCAGCTCCCTCACACTGTCACTCAGTAACCCCTCTCCCCCCAGCACCCTGTGTTACTGACTGTATCTCTACTGATGTTAATCCAGCTCCCTCACACTATCACTCAGTCACCCCTCTCCCCCAGCTCCCTCACACTGTCACTCAGTAACCCCTCTCCCCCCAGCACCCTGTGTTACTGACTGTATCTCTACTGATGTTAATCCAGCTCCCTCACACTGTCACTCAGTAACCCCTCTCCCCCAGCGCCCTGTGTTACTGACTGTATCTCTACTGATGTTAATCCAGCTCCCTCACACTGTCACTCAGTAACCCCTCTCCCCCCAAGCACCCTGTGTTACTGACTGTATCTCTACTGATGTTAATCCAGCTCCCTCACACTGTCACTCAGTAACCCCTCTCCCCCAGCTCCCTCACCACTGTCACTCAGTAACCCCTCTCCCCCAGCACCCTGTGTTACTGACTGTATCTCTACTGATGTTAATCCAGCTCCCTCACACTGTCACTCAGTAACCCCTCTCCCCCAGCACCCTCAAACTGTCACTCAGTAACCCCTCTCCCCAGCACCCTCACACTGTCACTCAGTAACCCCTCTCCCCCAGCTCCCTCAAACTGTCACTCAGTAACCCCTCTCCCCCAGCACCCTGTGTTACTGACTGTATCTCTACTGATGTTAATCCAGCTCCTTTACACTGTCACTCAGTAACCCCTCTCCCCAGCACCCTCATACTGTCACTCAGTAACCCCTCTCCCCAGCACCCCTCACACTGTCACTCAGTAACCTCTCTCCCCCAGCTCCCTCACACTGTCACTCAGTAACCCCTCTCGCCCAGCACCCTGTGTTACTGACTGTATCTCTGCTGATGTTAATCCAGCTCCCTCACACTGTCACTCAGTAACCCCTCTCCCCAGCACCCTCACACTGTCACTCAGTAACCCCTCTCCCCAGCACCCTCACACTGTCACTCAGTAACCCCTCTCCCCCAGCTCCCTCACACTGTCACTCAGTAACCCCTCTCCCCCGGCTTCCTCACACTGTCACTCAGTAACCCCTCTCCCCAGCACCCTGTGTTACTGACTGCATCTCTACTGATGTTAATCCAGCTCCCTCACTCTGTCACTCAGTAACCCCTCTCCCCCGGCTCCCTCACACTGTCACTCAGTAACCCCTCTCCCCCGGCTCCCTCACACTGTCACTCAGTAACCCCTCTCCCCCAGCTCCCTCACACTGTCACTCAGTAACCCCTCTCCCCCAGCTCCCTCACACTGTCACTCAGTAACCCCTCTCCCCCCAGCTCCCCTCACACTGTCACTCAGTAACCCCTCTCCCCCCAGCTCCCTCACACTGTCACTCAGTAACCCTCTCCTCCAGCTCCCTCACACTGTCACTCAGTAACCCCTCTCCCCCAGCACCCTCACACTGTCACTCAGTAACCCCTCTCCCCCAGCACCCTGTGTTACTGACTGTATCCCTACTGATGTTAATCCAGCTCCCTCACACTGTCACTCAGTAACCCCTCACCCCCCACAATCCTGTGTTACTGACTGTATCTCTACTGATGTTAATCCAGCTCCCTCACACTGTCACTCAGTAACCCCTCTCCCCCAGCTCCCTCACACTGTCACTCAGTAACCCCTCCCCCAGCTCCCTCACACTGTCACTCAGTAACCCCTCTCCCCCAGCTCCCTCACACTGTCACTCAGTAACCCCTCTCCCCAGCACCCTGTGTTACTGACTGTATCTCTACTGATGTTAATCCAGCACCCTCGCACTGTCACTCAGTAACCCCTCTCCCCCCAGCACCCTGTGTTACTGACTGTGGCTGTACTGATGTTAATCCAGCTCCCTCACACTGTCACTCAGTAACCCCTCTCCCCCAGCTCCCTCACACTGTCACTCAGTAACCCCTCGCCCCCAGCACCCTGTGTTACTGACTGTATCTCTACTGATGTTAATCCAGCTCCCTCACACTGTCACTCAGTAACCCCTCTCCCCCAGCACCCTGTGTTACTGACTGTATCTCTACTGATGTTAATCCAGCTCCCTCACGCTGTCACTCAGTAACCCCTCGCCCCAGCACCCTGTGTTACTGACTGTATCTCTACTGATGTTAATCCAGCTCCCTCACACTATCACTCAGTAACCCCTCTCCCCCAGCACCCTGTGTTACTGACTGTATCTCTACTAATGTTAATCCAGCTCCCTCACACTGTCACTCAGTAACCCCTCTCCCCCAGCTCCCTCACACTGTCACTCAGTAACCCCTCTCCCCCCAGCACCCTGTGTTACTGACTGTATCTCTACTGATGTTAACCCAGCTCCCTCACACTGTCACTCAATAACCCCTCTCCCCCAGCACCCTGTGTTACTGACTGTATCTCTACTGATGTTAATCCAGCTCCCTCACACTGTCACTCAGTAACCCCTCTCCCCCAGCACCCTGTGTTACTGACTGTATCTCTACTGATGTTAATCCAGCTCCCTCACACTGTCACTCAGTAACCCCTCTCCCCCAGCACCCTGTGTTACTGACTGTATCTCTACTGATGTTAATCCAGCTCCCTCACACTGTCACTCAGTAACCCCTCTCCCCCCAGCACCCTGTGTTACTGACTGTATCTCTACTGATGTTAATCCAGCTCCCTCACACTGTCACTCAGTAACCCCTCTCCCCCAGCTCCCTCACACTGTCACTCAGTAACCCCTCTCCCCCAGCTCCCTCACACTGTCACTCCATCAGCCCCGATAATAGTCTCCTGTTATTATTTAACTGAAATGATTGATGAACCAATACAAACAGACACAGAGGTAAAGCCCCATGGTGACAGTGCGAGACTATACCGTGTTTGAGAATAGTGAGTCAGTACAGCAGGGGGTGAGGACCTGTACTCTACCTGGTACTGTGTGATGTGACTCACTCCATCCGTCAGTGACTGCCTCACTGTGCAATGGGCTGCCTGAAGCATCTTCAACCTGCTCTGTAAACTGGTCAGACACTCCAGGGCCCGGGGGTCAATCACCCCCCCAGACGCATCCTCCTGGCCCAGCCGACTGCTCTGCTTGCTCAGCTCCTGGCTCAGTCTCTCAAGGATCGCGACCAGCAGCTGGAACACACAATAATCAAACATGTCAGCTTCCTCAACACCAGAACCCGTTACCAACCATCACTCAAGCAGGTTCAATCCCCTGAGCTTAAACCCAGACTGTTCGACCAACAGCCACGGCGAGCTGTATGTCTCCTGCAGACACCAGAGTTCGCAATCTGGGCTGACATGCCCAGCACAGTAGGAGGGGGGGCACCACCCCATCACAGAGGCATCGTTCTGCCAGAGGGTTACGACAGAGGAGGTATCGCACTGCCAGAGGGTCACGACAGAGGAGGTGTCACACTGCCAGAGGGTCACGACAGAGGAGGTGTCACACTGCCAGAGGGTCACGACAGAGGAGGTGTCACACTGCCAGAGGAGATGTCGTACTGGCAGAGGGTAATGGCGGAGGAGGTGTGGCACTGCCAGAGGGCAACAACAGAGGAGATGTCGCATTGCCAGAGGAGGTGTCGCATTGCCAGAGGAGGTGTCGCACTGCCAGAGGAGGTGTCACACTGCCAGAGGAGATGTCGCACTGGCAGAGGGTAATGGCGGAGGAGGTGTCGCACTGCCAGAGGAGGTGTGGCACTGCCAGAGGGCAACAACAGAGGAGATGTCGCACTGCCAGAGGAGGTGTGGCACTGCCAGAGGGCAACAACAGAGGAGATGTCGCACTGCCAGAGGAGGTGTCACACTGCCAGAGGAGATGTCACACTGCCAGAGGGCAACAACAGAGGAGATGTCGCACTGGCAGAGGCTCACAATAGAGGGGGCGACACCCCGTAAGAGCATTACGACAGAGGGGTCCCCATTCCACCAGGGGGTCACGAGAGAGGGGGAACGTCACAAAGTGCTTTATAATCCACCTTTTTGATGTGGAGATGCCGGCGTTGGACTGGGGTGAGCACAGTAAGAAGTCTGACAACAACAGGTTAAAGTCCAACAGGTTTGTTTCAAACACGAGCTTTCGGAGCGCAGCTCCTTCCTCAGGTGAATCTTTTTATTGAAGTGTAGTCACTGCTGCAATGTAGGAAACACAGCGGACAATTTACAGAGGAAGATCCCACAAAATAGAATCAGTTTGTGGATCAGGTCTCAGTATCACTGCCCTCAGCCAAGACAGACTCACTCCCAGCACTCTCTTATTCTCCGTTTCAACTCAAATTAGATTCCAGCCTTTTGATTCTCTCCATCATTTGCGGTAGAAATGTGATCACTGTTACCTGGAGATGTTGTAGCTGCTTTCCCGCCGCATCAATGTGTACTGAGCAGTAAGAGGACATTCCCTCCTCCACAACATCGAACCACTGACTGATCCAGAGGATGGAATCCTGCCAGGAACTCTCCAGTCTGAACCACTCATCCTGATTGATGTCCCCCTGAGAATAGGTAAACATACTCAACAAAATGCACAGCTTCCAGAACACACCACCAAAGGTACAATTGTTCGAGAAAAAAAAAAAAGAGTACAAATCCCTCCTCACTGTCCCCATCAAACACTCCCAGGACAGGTACAGCACAGGGTTAGATACAGAGTAAAGCTCCCTCTACACTGTCCCCATCAAACACTCCCAGGACAGGTACAGCTCGGGGTTAGATACAGAGTAAAGCTCCCTCTACACTGTCCCCATCAAACACTCCAAGGACAGGTACAGCACGGGGTTAGATACAGAGTAAAGCTCCCTTTACACTGTCCCCATCAAACACTCCAGGGCAGGTACAGCACGGGGTTAGATACAGAGTAAAGCTCCCTCTACACTGTCCCCATCAAACACTCCCAGGGCAGGTATAGCACGGGGTTAGATACAGAGTAAAGCTCCCTCTACACTGTCCCCATCAAACACTCACAGGACAGGTGCAGCACGGGGTTAGATACAGAGTAAAGCTCCCTCTACACTGTCCCCATCAAACACTCCCAGGACAGCTACAGCACGGGGTTAGATACAGAGTAAAGCTCCCTCTACACTGTCCCCATCAAACACTCCCAGGACAGGTACAGCACAGGGTTAGATACAGAGTAAAGCTCCCTCTACACTGTCCCCATCAAACACTCCCAGGACAGGTACAGCACGGGGTTAGATACAGAGTAAAGCTCCCTCTACACTGTCCCCATCAAACACTCCCAGGATAGCAACAGCACGGGGTTAGATACAGAGTAAAGCTCCCTCTACACTGTCCCCATCAAACACTCCCAGGACAGGTACAGCACGGGGTTAGATACAGAGTAAAGCTCCCTCTACACTGTCCCCATCAAACACTCCCAGGACAGCTACAGCACGGGGTTAGATACAGAGTAAAGCTCCCTCTACACTGTCCCCATCAAACACTCCCAGGACAGGTGCAGCACGGGGTTAGATACAGAGTAAAGCTCCCACTACACTGTCCCCATCAAACACTCCCAGGACAGGTACAGCACGGGGTTAGATACAGAGTAAAGCTCCCTCTACACTGTCCCCATCAAACACTCCCAGGACAGCTACAGCACGGGGTTAGATACAGAGTAAAGCTCCCTCTACACTGTCCCCATCAAACACTCCCAGGACAGGTACAGCACAGGGTTAGATACAGAGTAAAGCTCCCTCTACACTGTCCCCATCAAACACTCCCAGGACAGGTACAGCATGGGGTTAGATACAGAGTAAAGCTCCCTCTACACTGTCCCCATCAAACACTCCCAGGACAGGTACAGCACGGGGTTA
Source organism: Scyliorhinus canicula (assembly GCF_902713615.1). NCBI lineage: Eukaryota > Metazoa > Chordata > Chondrichthyes > Carcharhiniformes > Scyliorhinidae > Scyliorhinus > Scyliorhinus canicula. The sequence goes on from NC_052147.1 coordinate 3,370,371, forward strand.
GATACAGAGTAAAGCTCCCTCTACACTGTCCCCATCAAACACTCCCAGGACAGGTACAGCACGGGGTTAGATACAGAGTAAAGCTCCCTCTACACTGTCCCCATCAAACACTCCAGGGCAGGTACAGCACGGGGTTAGATACAGAGTAAAGCTCCCTCTACACTGTCCCCATCAAACACTCCCAGGACAGCTACAGCACGGGGTTAGATACAGAGTAAAGCTCCCTCTACACTGTCCCCATCAAACACTCCCAGGACAGGTACAGCACGGGGTTAGATACAGAGTAAAGCTCCCTCTACACTGTCCCCATCAAACACTCCCAGGACAGGTACAGCAAGGGGTTAGATACAGAGTAAAGCTCCCTTTACACTGTCCCCATCAAACACTCCCAGGACAGGTACAGCACGGGGTTAGATACAGAGTAAAGCTCCCTCTACACTGTCCCCATCAAACACTCCCAGGACAGGTACAGCACGGGGTTAGATACAGAGTAAAGCTCCCTCTACACTGTCCCCATCAAACACTCCCAGGACAGGTACAGCACGGAGTTAGATACAGAGTAAAGCTCCCTCTACACTGTCTCCATCAAACACTCCCAGGACAGGTACAGCACGGGGTTAGATACAGAGTAAAGCTCCCTCTACACTGTCTCCATCAAACACTCCCAGGACAGGTACAGCACGGGGTTAGATACAGAGTAAAGCTCCCTCTACACTGTCCCCATTAAACTCTACCATGGCAGCTGCTGCATGTTACAGGAAGAGTCGGGGTAAAGTGGAAATTTATGAGTATGTTCCCAGGAATGGAGTATTCTACCTTAAACAAAAGATTAAATTCCCCTCAGCCACCTCTCCCTGTGCAGCGATCTCAGATCCCACTCTCCCTGCGCAGTGATCTCAGATCCCACTCTCCCTGCGCAGTGATCTCAGATCCCACCTCTCCCTGCGCAGTGAATTCAGATCCCACCTCTCCCTGCGCAGTGATCTCAGATCCCACCTCTCCCTGTGCAGTGATCTCAGATCCCACCTCTCCCTGCGCAGTGATCTCAGATCCCACTCTCCCTGCGCAGTGATCTCAGATCCCACTCTCCCTGCGCAGTGATCTCAGATCCCACCTCTCCCTGTGCAGTGATCTCAGATCCCACTCTCCCTGCGCAGTGATCTCAGATCCCACCTCTCCCTGCGCAGTGATCTCAGATCCCACTCTCCCTGCACAGTGAATTCAGATCCCACCTCTCCCTGCGCAGTGATCTCAGATCCCACCTCTCCCGGCGCAGTGATCTCAGATCCCACCTCTCCCTGCTCAGCGATCTCAGATCCCACTCTCCCTGCGCAGTGATCTCAGATCCCACCTCTCCCTGCGCAGTGATCTCAGATCCCACCTACCCCTGCGCAGCGATCTCAGATCCCACCTCCCCCTGCGCAGTGATCTCAGATCCCACTCTCCCTGCGCAGTGAATTCAGATCCCACTCTCCCTGCGCAGTGAATTCAGATCCCACTCTCCCTGCGCAGTGATCTCAGATCCCACCTCTCCCTGCCTCGTGATTGTGGCAGTCTCTTGGACCAGCTCTCGGAGTTTGGTAATCCACGTGTTCAGTTCCTCTGCTGCCTGTGGTGACGTTGAGGAGGTTCCGTGGGCACGGTGGAGACTCCCAGCTGTGACTGACACCTGGAAAAACACCATGGACACGTCAAAGAACAGGAAGACTCGATGGACCGAATGGCCTTGACTGCATTGTGAGATTCTATCCCTTTGCGTCCTTGAGCAATCTCAGGACATTTCAAAGTGCTGCCCTACAAATGAAGGTTTTAACTGTCGGGCCAGGTGCAATCTCGGAAAAGTAGAAGTCACGTTTCTCACAGCGAGCTCCACAAACAAGAGTGATAATATTTTAGTGACCTGGATTGAGGAATAGATATGGAGGTGAGCTCACTTGCCCCCTGTGTGTGTCAAATGTGTGCAATAGGATCCTGTGCACAAACTCTACAGTGCTGCCTGGTTAATGTCTCAGCCCTCAGCACCGTCTGTGCTTACGTTCCTGGACTGGGATTTGAACCCACAAACTCCCGACTCCCACACACGCCCTGTAAAATCAACACGCCCACCACTTTCTATACCAGCTGCACAGATTCAGGAACCCCTGAAATGAATCATGGGTCCCAAAATCTCCACCTAAAGATCGACCCTCGGGAAGCATTGGGCTGCAAATAATGTGGTGAGAGGTGAGTAAACTGAGAGTTCAGTTGGGAGGCTAGATAGAACCTGGTGGCTCCAGACCCCCCCCCCCTGGTGTGGGACCGCAGAGGCTGCAAAGATTGCTCTCGAGATCCATCCGTGAGCACACAGCTCCCTCTGTTGTCGAGCTGTAGTAAAAGCATTTTACACATCATTCCACTCAGTTCCCCAGGTCTGCTCACAGTCACAGCCAGGCTGGACACGGAGGAGGAGGAATATTGATGGAGAATTAAAGGAACTGCTCCATTCGCAGGAGGGTCTATCAGCTTAGGGCGTCGATTTAAGATCATTCATAAAAGAACGAGGAGAGAGATGTCAAAGCGTTTTGGCCGGTGCTCACCAGCTCACACACAGGGACTGAAGATAATCAGTCGAGTTCATAAAGTGGCTCATTTGTAATAATAATAATCTTTATTAGTGTCACAAGTAGGCTGACATTAACACTGCAATGAAGTTACTGTGGAAAGCCCCTAGTCGCCACATTCCGGCGCCTGTTCGGGTACACAGAGGGAGAATTCAGAATGTCCAAATTACCTAACAGCACATCTATCGGGACTTGTGGGAGGAAACCGGAGCACCCGGAGGAAACCCACGCAGACACGGGGAGAACGTGCAGACTCCGCACAGACAGTGACCCAAGCCGAGAATCGAACCAGGGACCCTGGCGCTGTGAAGAAAAAGTGCTAACCACTGTGCTACCGTGCCGCCCACTTTACACTTGCTAGAAGTGAGGTACATTCACCACAGACACTGGTTCTCTGCAAATAAATAGAATACGCTCAAGCCTTGCACCTTTTCTGAATAGCCCGGGGGTTCAGGGAGCCTATTAATCTCCATTGATTTCCCCACGGCAACGCCTCCAGCAGAGTCAACTTGTTAACCAATCAGAACCCGATTTCTCCTGCAGAACAAATCATTGTGATTGTCTGAAATTGACATTCTTTGTCCTGATGAGTGAAGATGAAAAACTTCAGCGACGTGTGAAATTTCAGCAAAATCCAGGAAGATGTGACAACGTTTTATTTAATGCAGTGTGTTTTGATTGGGCTGCACTGCCTGGGAGGGGACTGATCTAAAAGTAACTTTAAAAAGAGAACTGGATCAATATTTGATGGGGAATATCTGCACAATAGTGGGCGAGAGCAGGCGATTGATTAGATAGCTCAAGCAGAGTGGGTTGGATGGCCTCCATATACAGATTCTTGGATTGCCCCTTACAGTACGTTTTAACATTTCAACCCCTGTGCAGACCAGGCCTGTAGCCAAGATGTTCAATTTGGTAAGTGAGCAGGAATAATCTTAAAATGGCCTGAAATGCTAACTCAGTTGTTCCCTCCAGGGAACGCTGCTGCCCAGGCTGCGGAGCATTCCTCCTCTTCAGAGTTCAGATTTTCAGCATCCACAGTAATCTGGCTTTCCAGTTCCGTGCCAAATGAAGAAAAGGTTTGGGTGAGTGAGTATTGTGTACATTGGCTCGGTGCCTCGATATCCCCGACTGAACCCAAATGGACGCACGTGGAAAGCGGCAGATCGTAGATCACGCTTGGCAGGCAGAGCAGACTTCACTCCCTGACCCTCCACACTCAGGAATCTGGGCTGGATTTAAAAACAGCAGCAACTGACTTGCATTTCTGTAGCACCTTCAACGTCCTAAAACTTCCCAAGGCACACGCACAGCAACGAAACCCGAATAAACTCCGCCAATCCAGTGGGCGGCTGAGGGAAATTCCGCGGATGTATTGAAGAGGAAACCCACACGAGGGAGAAAGGAATTGAGGGACCTGTTGATGGAGACAGATGAAGAGGGGTGGGGTGGAGCATGGCCCAGATGGGCTGAATGGCCTGATTCGGTGCCGTAAATACTCTGTCAAATGCTGACACCATCCTCAAAAGTAGATATTACAACCGGTGATCAGAATCTGAGTCAAAAAGGTAAGTGCTGAAAAGCATCTTCAAAGCAGAGAGAGACACAGAGAGACACAGAGAGACACAGAGAGACACAGAGAGACACACACGGGGCAGCACGGTAGCATGGTGGTTAGCATAAATGCTTCACAGCTCCAGGGTCCCAGGTTCGATTCCCGGCTGGGTCACTGTCTGTGCGGAGTCTGCACATCCTCCCCGTGTCTGCGTGGGTTTCCTCCAGGTGCTCCGGTTTCCTCCCACAGTCCAAAGATGTGCGGGTTTGGTGGATTGGCCATGCTAAATTGCCCTGAGTGTCCTAAAAAAAAGTAAGGTTAAGGGGGGGGTTGTTGGGGGTATAGGGTGGATACGTGGGTTTGAGTAGGGTGATCATTGCTCGGCACAACATTGAGGGCCGAAGGGCCTGTTCGTGCTGTACTGTTCTATGTTCTGTGTTTCAGGAGGGAATTCCAGAGTTTCGGATCCAGGCAGTTCAACACACAGCCACCAATAGTGAAGCAATTAAAATCAGGAATGTTCAAGAGGCCGGAAATAAAGGAGCGCAGAGATCCCGGAGAGATTCACGATAGAAAGAGATTATAGAGAGATAGCGAGACCATGAAGGTTCCTTTTTTAAAACGATTCTTTCACAGGGTGTGGGTATCTTAGTCTCCAACAGCACGTATTGCTCAGCCCTAATTGCCCTAGAGAAGATGGTGGTGGTGAGTTACAGTCCATACAGGTTCATCAATTCAGAAGATAATAATATTGGGGCAGCACGGTGGCCTAGTGGTTAGCACTGCTGCCTCACGGCGCCGAGGTCCCAGGTTCGATCCCGGCTCTGGGTCACTGTCCGTGCGGAGTTTGCACATTCTCCCCATGTCTGCGTGGGTTTCGCCCCCACAACCCAAAGATGTGCAGGATAGGGGGATTGGCCACGCTAAATTGCCCCTTAATTGGAAAAAATGAATTGGGTACTCTAAATTTTAAAAAAAGATAATAATAATCTTTATTATTGTCACAAGTAGGCTTACATTAACACTGCAATGAAGTTACTGTGAAAATCCCCTCGTCGCCACATTCCGGCGCCTGTTCGGGTACACAGAGGGAGAATTCAGAATGTCCAATTCACCTAACAGCACGTCTTTCGGGACTTGTGGGAGGGAACCGGAGCACCCGGAGGAAACCCACGCAGACACGGGGAGGACGTGCAGACTCCGCACAGACAGTGACCCAAGCCGGGAGTCGAACCTGGGACCCTGGCGCTGTGATGCAACAGTGCTAACCAGTGAGCAGAAATAGGCCATTTAGCCCATCAAGTCTGCTCTGTCATATGATCGTGGCTGATCTCATCCTGGCCTTAACTCCTCTTTCCTGCCCGTTCTCAATACCAATTAAAAATCTGTCGAACTCCTCCTTAAATTTACTCACTGTCCCAGCACCCACCACACTCTGCAGAAACAAATCCTACAGATTCACAACCCTTTGGGAGAAGTAGTTTCTCCTCAAATCTGCTACCCCTTATTCTAAGATTTTGACCTCTTGTTCCATGGTGTAGGTACACCCACTGTGCTGTTAGGGAGGGAGTTCCAGGATGTTGCCCCAGCGATAGTGAAGGAACGGCCGATATATTTCCAAGTCGGGGTGGTGAGGGGCTCGGAGGGGAACCTCCAGGTGGGTGGGGGTCCCAGGTATCTGCTGCTCGTCCTTCTAGATGGTAGCAGATTTGAAAGAAAAGAATGTGAATTTCAACACCGAGCAGTTAACTGTGACTGAGGCGATGATGGTGTCCCCATACACAGCAGCTGATGGGTGAATGGGACTTGGTGCTTGCGAGGATAGGGACAGCAGAATTTCAGACGAGCTCGAGGTTAAGGAGGGCAGCAGTAGGGAGTCTGGAAAGAGTTTAAGGGTGACAAAGGCACGGGTGAGGGTTTCAGTAGCCGATCAGCTGAGACAGGGTTGCAGACAAGTGATATTATTTTTTTTTATTTAAATAATTTTTATTCAAGTTTTTCAACAACAAATTTTCTCCCCACAGTTAAAGTAGACAAGGTGTGGTTCTACACCGAAAGAAGAAAACTCCCCCCCCACCCCCGTACCTTCACCCCCCCACCCCGTACCTTCCACCCCCCCACCCCCGTACCTTCACCCCCCCACCCCTGCACCTTCACCCCCCGTACCTTCATCCCCCCCACCCCCGCACCTTCACCCCCCCGTACCTTCATCCCCCCCACCCCCGCACCTTCACCCCCCCGTACCTTCATCCCCCCCACCCCCGTACCTTCACCCCCCCACCCCTGTACCTTCACCCCCCTGTACCTTCATCCCCCCCACCCCTGTACCTTCACCCCCCCGTACCTTCATCCCCCCCACCCCCGTACCTTCATCCCCCCCACCCCTGTACCTTCACCCCCCTGTACCTTCATCCCCCCCACCCACGTACCTTCACCCCCCCACCCCCGTACCTTCACCCCCCCACCCCGTACCTTCACCCCCCCACCCCCGTACCTTCACCCCCCCACCCCGTACCTTCACCCCCCCCACCCCGTACCTTCCACCCCCCCCACCCCATACCTTCATCCCCCCACCCCCGCACCTTCACCCCCCGTACCTTCATCCCCCCCACCCCCGTACCTTCACCCCCCCGTACCTTCATCCCCCCCACCCCCGTACCTTCACCCCCCCACCCCCGTACCTTCCACCCCCCCACCCCGTACCTTCACCCCCCCACCCCCGTACCTTCACCCCCCCCACCCCCGTACCTTCATCCCCGCACCCCCGTACCTTCATCCCCCCCACCCCCGTACCTTCCACCCCCCCACCCCGTACCTTCCACCCCCCCACCCCATACCTTCACCCCCCCACCCCATACCTTCATCCCCCCACCCCCGCACCTTCACCCCCCGTACCTTCATCCCCCCCCACCCCCGTACCTTCACCCCCCCGTACCTTCATCCCCCCCACCCCTGTACCTTCACCCCCCCACCCCCGTACCTTCATCCCCCCCACCCCCGTACCTTCATCCCCCCCACCCCCGTACCTTCATCCCCCCCACCCCCGTACCTTCACCCCCCCACCCCCGTACCTTCCACCCCCCCACCCCCGTACCTTCCACCCCCCCCCACCCCCGTACCTTCCACCCCCCCCACCCCCGTACCTTCCACCCCCCCCACCCCCGTACCTTCCACCCCCCCCACCCCCGTACCTTCCACCCCCCCCCACCCCCGTACCTTCCACCCCCCCCCACCCCCGTACCTTCCACCCCCCCCCCCCCCCCCGTACCTTCCCCCCCCCCCCCACCCCCGTACCTTCCACCCCCCCCACCCCCGTACCTTCACCCCCCCACCCCCCCCGGGTTGCTGCTGAGACTGACCACCCTCTACCCCTTCGCCAGGAAATCGAGAAAGGGCTGCCACCGCCGAAAGAACCCCTGTACCGACCCCCTCAGGGCAAACTTCATCCTCTCCAACTTGATGAACCCGGCCATGTCGTTGCCCCAGGCCTCCACACTCGGGGGCCGCGTATCCCTCCACTGTAACAGAATCCTGCGCCGGGCTACTAGAGACGCAAAGGCCAGAATGCCGGCCTCTCTCACCTCCTGCACTCCCGGTTCCGAAGCTACCCCAAAGATCGCGAGCCCCCAGCCCGGCCTGACCCTAGACCCGACCACTTCCGACAAAATCCCCGCCACCCCCTTCCAAAACCCCTCCAAGGCCGGACATGCCCTTGGGCAGCACGGTAGCATAGCGGTTAGCACAATCGCTTCGCAACTCCAGGGTCCCAGGTTCGATTCCCGGCTTGGGTCACTGTCTGTGTGGAGTCTGCACGTCCTCCCCGTGTGTGCGTGGGTTTCCTCCGGGTGCTCCGGTTTCCTCCCACAGTCCAAAGATGTGCAGGTTAGGTGGATTGGCCATGATAAATTGCCCTTAGTGTCCAAAATTGCCCTTAGTGTTGGGTGGGGTTACTGGGTTATGGGGATAGGGTGGAGGTGTTAACCTTGGGCAGGGTGCTCTTTCCAAGAGCCGGTGCAGACTCGATGGGCCGAATGGCCTCCTTCTGCACGGTAAATTCTATGATCAAAACATATGGGTGTGGTTCGCTGGGCCCCCCCGAACACCTCCCACACCTGGACAAGTGATATTACTGAGGTGGAGGTGGGCAGTCTGAAGGCTCGAAGGACATGGAATGGCAAACTCAGAATCAAATGGGATAGGCCCAGGTGGTGAATGGTTTGGTTAGGCCGGAATGCAGGGGGGTATTTGCAAGCCATCCAGACCCATCAGAATGTAGGCCTTCCGCACAGAAATGTCATCCATTCAAATTGCTTTCATGGTGATGTGAAGCACTAACCTGCGAACCCAAGCCTTGTCGAAGAGAATCTTCCAGAAGCCTCCGGCGCCTCTCCGTTTCTCGCTGGAGGTGCTGCCAGGTCATGGTCAGCTGATCTCCATCGGTGGGCACCTGGGTCGGAACCCTCGCTTCTGCTGGCTTCCCATTCCCGAGCAGGACAGTGTCTCTGTGTCACAAACAGATACGGTTACACAGAAACAAATCCTCCCTCTGTGCCCCCACCCACTCACACCCACCCCCCCTCCCTTCTCTTGGGAGTCCACTCCTCCCCTCTCCTCCATCACCTCAGCCTCTTTGCATCATGTGATGTACGCCCAGACTGTGACATGGCAGTTTGTTCGATGTTGGGGAATATGATCCAGTCCCATCTTCGCTCCAGTGAACGTGAATTACACCAGTTCTACAGCACAAAAGCAGGCCATTCAGCCCGACTGCTCTGTGCTAGTACATATGTTCCCCATGAGCCTCTTCCTGTGTCTATTAATCTCACCCAGTCAGCTTCTCCTCATCTTCCTCCCACATGTGATTATCCAGCTTCTCCTTAAATATAATAATACCATTCACCTCAACTACTCCCTGTGGGAGGGAGTCCCACATTCTCCACACTCCCCGTAGGGGCAAGTCCCACATTCTCCACACTCCCCGTAGGGGCAAGTCCCACATTCTCCCCCACTCCCCATGGGAGCGAGTCCCACATTCTCCCCACTCCCTGTGGGAGCGAGTCCCACATTCTCCCCACTCCCCGTGGGAGCGAGTCCCACATTCTCCCCGATCGCCGTGGGAGCGAGTCCTACATTCTCCCCACTCCCTGTGGGAGCGAGTCCCACATTCTCCCCACTCCCCGTGGGAGCGAGTCCCACATTCTCCCCGATCGCCGTGGGAGCGAGTCCTACATTCTCCCCGCTCGCCGTGGGAGCGAGTCCCACATTCTCCCCACTCCCCGTGGGAGCGAGTCCCACATTCTCTCCATTCCCCGTGCGAGCGAGTCCCACATTCTCCCTACTCCCCTGTGGGAGCGAGTCCCACATTCTCCCCCACTCCCTGTGGGAGCGAGTCCCACCTTCTCCCCACTCCCCGTGGCAGCGATTCCCACCTTCTCCCCACTCCCTGTAGGAGCGAGTCCCACCTTCTCCCCACTCCCCGTGGGAGCGAGTCCCACATTCTCCCCACTCCCCGTGGGAGCGAGTCCCACATTCACCCCATTCCCTGTGAGAGCGAGTCCCACATTCTCCCCACTCCCCGTGGGAGCGAGTCCCACATTCTCCCCACTCCCTGTGGGAGCGAGTCCCACATTCTCCCCACTCCCCGTGGGAGCGAGTCCCACATTCTCCCCACACTCCGGGTAAAGAAGTTTCAATTCCCTTTTGGGTGATTTACTGACCACATCATGGGCGGGATTCTGCACAAATCGTCGGGGCGGGAAAAAAACGGCGCAAACCCTGGCGGGAATCACTCCGGCGTCGAGCCGCCCCAATGGTGCGGAGCTCTCCGTTCCTTCGGGGGCTAAGACGGTGCCGGAGTGGTTTGTGCCACGCCGGCCGGTGGGATGGGGCTTGGTGTCACGCCAACCGGCGCCGAAGGGCCTCTGCTGGCCGGCCGCGAGTTGGCGCATGCGCGGAATCGGCAGCGTCTGGCGTCATCGCCGTGTCGGCCATTGTGGATCTGTACATGGCTGACGCGGAGGAATAGTGAGCCCCCACGGCACAGGCCCGCCCTCGGATCAATGGGCTCCGATCATGGGCCAGGCCACCGTGGGGGCACCCCCGGGGCCAGATTGCCACCCCCAACCCCCCACCCCAAGGACCCCAGAGGCCACCCACGGAGCTGGGTCTCACCGGTAGGAACCAACCTTGATTTACGCCAGCGGAACCCTCGTTAAACGGGCATAACTTTGGCCCATCGCAGCCCGGAGACCCTGGGACCCATTGAGCCGTGCCGGTGTCCGACATTCTCCAAGACGGGCGGCTCGATTCACGCCGGGGCGATTTCTGGGGGGCCGGAGAATTCGGAGGGCGGCGGGGGCGGGATTCATGCTGACCCCCGGCGATTCTCCGACCCGGTGGTGGTCGGAGAATCCTGCCCAAGATCTATTTCTCCTGTTTTGGTCTCCCCACAAGCGAAAACATCCATCATTTTTCAATTTGAAGAAGTTCTGTTAGGCCCAGCCCCTACCCTCGATCTCCCTTTCTGGGAAGAGATCCCAGATTACCCGCGGCAGAGTCACTAGATTCAGACACCCCCAGGGCAATGGTGCCTCCCTGAAATACGGACTGTTTCGAGCTGCCCTCCCCCTGTATCAGGGAATCCCCCCCAGTGACTGACAGCCCATAAACTCCCAGAAACCCCGATCCTCTCTCTCCCTTTGCAATGTGGCGCGGGTGTCGCGAGTGAGGATGGCAGTGATGACCCATCCCTCTCACCAGCTGCACAGAGGTCTCTGATTCAGCCCCCACTTCCTGCTACTCACTGGCAAGGGACCATCCAGAGAGAGTTTCCATCCCGCACTATCTCTTGACCCCCACACAGACTGGGATGGAGATACAAAGAAGAGGAAATGATGGTCCAGCTCTCCACAGTCTGGTCAAATCCACATCTGGAGGAGCTGAGTTTAGTTTTGGGCACTACATCTCAAGAAGGATGTTATTGGAGAGAGGGGGGGTGGGGGGGGCGCGGGGGGGGGGGGGGGGGGGGGGGGAGAGGGGGTGGGTGGGTGGGGGGAGGGGGGGGAGAGAGGGGGTGGGGGGGGGGTGGGTGGGGGGGGGGGGGGGGGGGCAGTGCAGATTCACCAGAATGAGACCCGGTGCCAAAATATTCAGTTACAAAGACAGGTTGCACAGACAAGCCTTGTATCAAAATATAATGAATAGCAGAATCTGCCGGAAACCACAGCAGGTCTGGCAGCATCTGTGGAGACAGAAACTGAGTTAAGGTTTCGAATCCAATGGGACTCTGTGAACTAGCCTGTGTTGTACTGAATTCACAGTATCAGATTTAGAGGTGACATAATTGAGGTGTTGAAGATGGGTAAAGGATTTGACTGGCTCGAGTAGGAGCGGAGATTCCAGAACAAGGGGCAAAACCTAGAAATGGGAGCTAGGGTGATTCAGACGTGATGTTTGGGAACAGTTCCCCACACTCACGGAGGGAGGGGAACTCTGGGACTCGCTCCCCAATAAAGTTGTTGAGGCTGAGGGTCATTCTGAAGTGTCAAAGGGGAGACGGAGGGATTTTTGTTCGGGGAAGGTATTAAAGGTTATGGAACCAAGACAGAAATCGAGACAACAGATCATCCGTCATTTACAGAATTGGAGAGAAGGGACAATGTAACAGGATTGATGGGCTGAAAGGCCTTCTGTCCCTACAGCCTGGATTCTGGACAGTTCCTGGGGCTGTGTTCAGACCTAGCCCCTTGCCCACGTCTCCAGAATTTCCTACTTGGCTGAATCCGGATCAGATGATTAAAGAAAGAGGATAGGTGACCTCACGCTGACCCTCTCGCCCTCCATTTCCTTCCTGGACATCTTCAGACCCAACAAACTACTACTCGGGAGTAGGATTGGAGCAGAGTGGAGGACCTTTCAACAGTCCCACTGAGACACGCGAGCTACACTTCTTAAAGATACAGTCCAGGCCTCCCCAGCAGAACCCTCGGAATAGGAGAACATACACACACCTTTCTGATCAGAGGCCAATAGATCAATAACAAACTCCCAACCTGGGCCCAGTGAGACAGGTATTGTACTGGGGGGGTATCTGGACACAGGCTGGGCTGGGCTGGGCTGGGGTTACCTGGACACGGGCTGGGCTGGGACCTGGTTACGGGCTGGGGGTTACCTGGTTACGGGCTGGGGGTTACCTGGTTACGGGCTGGGCTGGGCTGGGGGTTACCTGGATACGGGCTGGGCTGGGGGTTACCTGGTTACGGGCTGGGGGTTACCTGGTTACGGGCTGGGCTGGGGGTTACCTGGTTACGGGCTGGGGGTTACCTGGTTACGGGCTGGGCTGGGGGTTACCTGGTTATGGGCTGGGCTGGGGGTTACCTGGTTACGGGCTGGGCTGGGGGTTACCTGGTTACGGACTGGGCTGGGCTGGGGGTTACCTGGTTATGGACTGGGCTGGGCTGGGGGTTACCTGGTTACGGACTGGGCTGGGCTGGGGGTTACCTGGTTACGGGCAAGGGGGGTTACCTGGTTACGGGCTGGGCTGGGCTGGGGGTTACCTGGTTACGGGCTGGGCTGGGCTGGGGGTTACCTGGTTACGGGCTGGGCTGGGATCTGGTTACGGGCTGGGGATTACCTGGTTACGGGCTGGGGATTACCTGGTTACGGGCTGGGGGGGTTACCTGGTTACGGGCTGGGCTGGGCTGGGGGTTACCTGGTTACGGACTGGGCTGGGCTGGGGGTTACCTGGTTACGGACTGGGCTGGGCTGGGGGTTACCTGGTTACGGACTGGGCTGGGCTGGGGGTTACCTGGTTACGGGCTGGGCTGGGGGTTACCTGGTTACGGGCTGGGGGGGTTACCTGGTTACGAGCTGGGGGGGGTTACCTGGTTACGGGCTGGGGGGGTTACCTGGATACGGGCTGGGCTGGGCTGGGCTGGGGTTACCTGGTCACGGGTCAGGCTGGGGGTTACCTGGTTACGGGCTGGGGGGGTTACCTGGTTACGGGCTGGGCTGGGGTTACCTGGTCACGGGTCAGGCTGGGGGTTACCTGGTTACGGGCTGGGGGGGTTACCTGGTTACGGGCTGGGCGGTTACCTGGTTACGGGCTGGGCTGGGCTGGGGGTTACCTGGTTACGGGCTGGGGGGGTTACCTGGTTACGGGCTGGGCTGGGCTGGGGGTTACCTGGTTACGGACTGGGCTGGGCTGGGGGTTACCTGGTTACGGACTGGGCTGGGCTGGGGGTTACCTGGTTACGGACTGGGCTGGGCTGGGGGTTACCTGGTTACGGACTGGGCTGGGCTGGGGGTTACCTGGTTACGGGCTGGGCTGGGGGTTACCTGGTTACGGGCTGGGGGGGTTACCTGGTTACGGGCTGGGGGGGTTACCTGGATACGGGCTGGGCTGGGCTGGGCTGGGGTTACCTGGTCACGGGTCAGGCTGGGGGTTACCTGGTTACGGGCTGGGGGGGTTACCTGGTTACGGGCTGGGCTGGGGTTACCTGGTCACGGGTCAGGCTGGGGGTTACCTGGTTACGGGCTGGGGGGGTTACCTGGTTACGGGCTGGGCGGTTACCTGGTTACGGGCTGGGGGGGGGTTACCTGGTTACGGGCTGGGGGGTTACCTGGTTACGGGCTGGGGGGTTACCTGGTTACGGGCTGGGGGTTACCTGGTTACGGGCTGGGCTGGGGGTTACCTGGTTACGGGCTGGGCTGGGGGTTACCTGGTTACGGGCTGGGCTGGGGGTTACCTGGTTACGGGCTGGGCTGGGGGTTACCTGGTTACGGGCTGGGCTGGGGGTTACCTGGTTACGGGCTGGGCTGGGGGTTACCTGGTTACGGGCTGGGCTGGGGGTTACCTGGTTACGGGCTGGGGGTTACCTGGTTACGGGCTGGGGGTTACCTGGTTACGGGCTGGGGGGGTTACCTGGTTACGGGCTGGGGGGGGGTTACCTGGGTACGGGCTGGGGGGGTTACCTGGTTACGGGCTGGGGGGGTTACCTGGTTACGGGCTGGGGGGGTTACCTGGTTACGGGCTGGGGGGTTACCTGGTTACGGGCTGGGGGTTACCTGGTTACAGGTTGGGGGGGTTACCTGGTTACGGGCTGGGGGTTACCTGGTTACAGGCTGGGGGGGGTTACCTGGTTACGGGCTGGGGGTTACCTGGTTACAGGCTGGGGGGGGTTACCTGGTTACGGGCTGGGGGGGGGTTACCTGGTTACGGGCTGGGGGGGGGTTACCTGGTTACGGGCTGGGGGGGTTACCTGGTTACGGGCTGTGCTGGGGGTTACCTGTTTACGGGCTGGGGGGGGGGGTTACCTGGTTACGGGCTGGGGGGGGGTTACCTGGTTACGGGCTGGGCTGGGCTGGGGGTTACCTGGTTACGGGCTGGGGGTTACCTGGTTACGGGCTGGGCTGTCCCTTGCTCCTGGTTCTGGGTCCACTGTTCCATCTTGTCCGCGTGCTGTGCAATGTACTCGGTGAGGTCCCTGTGTTCCATGAGCTCTGCCTCCAGCTCCTGCAGATCACACAGAAATAAATCAGTGCGCGGGGAAAGGCAGAGAAAATGCTGCAAACATTCGAGTCCTGATATGGTCAACTGATTTTTAATCAGTCAAATCTGCAGGTTCCTCGCTCCCAGAATCAGATTCATCTACTTTGCGAAGCTGAAATCAAACCCTCCCGTCTGTGAGCTCCGTTATAACCCCAGTAAAGTGGCTGCCGTCATCAACACAGTTCACCAAGAGGTAAACAGCACTGCCAACAAACTAACCATCCAGACCCTGAACTCTCTAACCCTGTGTGTAATCTACAGTGAAAACCTTCTCTGACCTCACTCCCTCACAGATACTAGTCACTGGGCAACATTCTCAATGCAGCAGCAAAGTCACACATTCAACAGCAACTCAGACACTTCAGCAATTCGTCCAGGTCAAAGGGCAGAGTGTAGTTTATAATACATCACACTACTGACCCCCCCCCCCCCACCCCGGCAGCAAGACACCCCCTCCCTCCCTCCTCATCACCCCGACACCCCCTCCCTCCCCGTCACCCCGACACCCCCTCCCTCCTGGTCACCCCGACACCCCCTCCCTCCCGGTCACCCCCTCCCTCTTGGTCACCCCGACACCCCCTCCCTCCCCGACACCCCCTCCCTCCCCGTCACCCCGACGCCCCCTCCCTCCTGGTGACCCCGACACCCCCTCCCTCCTGGTGACCCCGACACCCCCTCCCTCCCCGACACCCCCTCCCTCCTGGTCACCCCGACACCCCCTCCGTCCTCGTCACCCCGACACCCCCTCCCCTCCTCGTCACCCTGACACCCCCTCCCTCCTGGTGACCCTGACACCCCCTCCCTCCTGGTCACCCTGACACCCCCTCCCTCCTCGTCACCCTGACAACCCCTCCCTCCTCGTCACCCTGACACCCCCTCCCTCCTGGTCACCCTGACACCCCCTCCCTCCCCGACACCCCGACACCCCCTCCCTCCCGGTCACCCCCTCCCTCCTGGTCACCATGGCAGTGAAACACCCCCTCACAGTTTATCTTTATCTACCCTGTCTTTTCCTGTTACTGTCTTGAAGACTTTGATCAGATCACCCTGTAACCGTCTAAATTCTAAAACCTAAATTGTGTAATCTCTCCACAAAACAACTTAACCCCTGAAGTCGCGGTATCATTTTCACACAGCTACGTCGCACTCCCTCCAAAATATCCTTCCTAAGATGCGGTGCCCAGATCGCATCGAATCAGGGTTTTATAAAGCTGCAGCGTAACGTCTGCAACCTTATCTTCCAGCCCTCTCCATATAAAGGCCACAATTCCATTCGCCCTGAGTACTTTCTGCACATGTTCCTGGCATTTTAACGATCTATACACCTGAACCCCACCCCCCTTCCAGGTCTTTTGGACATCCACTGAATCTAACTTTATACCATGTAGAAAGTTCTCTGCTCTATCCTTTCTTGGCCCAGAAACACTTGCTAACATAGAAATCCACCTGCTACATTCACCCAGTCTGTCAATATCTCCTTGGAATTTTCTGCTACCTTCTGTCTACAATGCCGCCTAACTTTATATCATCAGCAAACGTGGATATAAAACTTTCTGCGTCATCGCCCAAGTCGTTGATGAATAATGTGAACAGTTGAGGCCCCCAACACAAATCCCTGTGGTATTGCCCAGATCACATCCCTCGCTGAAGGGCTCCCCAGCGGCATGGCCCTCTCCCCAGCGGCATGGCCCTCTCCCCAGCGGCATGGCCCTCTCCCCAGCGGCATGGCCCTCTCCCCAGCGGCATGGCCCTCTCCCCAGCGGCATGGCGCTCTCCCCAGCGGCATGGCCCTCTCCCCAGCGGCATGGCCCTCTCCCCAGCGGCATGGCCCTCTCCCCAGCGGCATGGCCCTCTCCCCAGCGGCATGGCCCTCTCCCCAGCGGCATGGCCCTCTCCCCAGCGGCATGGCCCTCTCCCCAGCGGCATGGCCCTCTCCCCAGCGGCATGGCCCTCTCCCCAGCGGCATGGCCCTCTCCCCAGCGGCATGGCCCTCTCCCCAGCGGCATGGCCCTCTCCCCAGCGGCATGGCCCTCTCCCCAGCGGCATGGCCCTCTCCCCAGCGGCATGGCCCTCTCCCCAGCGGCATGGCCCTCTCCCCAGCGGCATGGCCCTCTCCCCAGCGGCATGGCCCTCTCCCCAGCGGCATGGCCCTCTCCCCAGCGGCATGGCCCTCTCCCCAGCGGCATGGCCCTCTCCCCAGCGGCATGGCCCTCTCCCCAGCGGCATGGCCCTCTCCCCAGCGGCATGGCCCTCTCCCCAGCAGCATGGCCCTCTCCCCAGCAGCATGGCCCTCTCCCCAGCAGCATGGCCCTCTCCCCAGCAGCATGGCCCTCTCCCCAGCAGCATGGCCCTCTCCCCAGCAGCATGGCCCTCTCCCCAGCGGCATGGCCCTCTCCCCAGCGGCATGGCCCTCTCCCCAGCGGCATGGCCCTCTCCCCAGCGGCATGGCCCTCTCCCCAGCGGCATGGCCCTCTCCCCAGCGGCATGGTCCTCTCCCCAGCGGCATGGCCCTCTCCCCAGCGGCATGGCCCTCTCCCCAGCGGCATGGCCCTCTCCCCAGCGGCATGGCCCTCTCCCCAGCGGCATGGCCCTCTCCCCAGCGGCTTGGCGCTCTCCCCAGCAGCATGGCGCTCTCCCCAGCAGCATGGCGCTCTCCCCAGCAGCATGGCGCTCTCCCCAGCAGCATGGCGCTCTCCCCAGCAGCATGGCGCTCTCCCCAGCAGCATGGCGCTCTCCCCAGCAGCTTGGCGCTCTCCCCAGCAGCTTGGCGCTCTCCCCAGCAGCTTGGCGCTCTCCCCAGCAGCTTGGCGCTCTCCCCAGCAGCATGGCGCTCTCCCCAGCGGCATGGCGCTCTCCCCAGCGGCATGGCCCTCTCCCCAGCGGCATGGCCCTCTCCCCAGCGGCATTGCCCTCTCCCCAGCGGCATTGCCCTCTCCCCAGCAGCATGGCCCTCTCCCCAGCGGCATTGCCCTCTCCCCAGCGGCATTGCCCTCTCCCCAGCAGCATGGGGCTCTCCCCAGCAGCATGGCCCTCTCCCCAGCAGCATGGCCCTCTCCCCAGCAGCATGGCTCTCTCCCCAGCAGCATGGCTCTCTCCCCAGCAGCATGGCTCTCTCCCCAGCAGCATGGCTCTCTCCCCAGCAGCATGGCCCTCTCCCCAGCAGCATGGCCCTCTCCCCAGCAGCATGGCCCTCTCCCCAGCAGCATGGCGCTCTCCCCAGCAGCATGGCGCTCTCCCCAGCAGCATGGCGCTCTCCCCAGCAGCATGGCGCTCTCCCCAGCAGCATGGCGCTCTCCCCAGCGGCATTGCCCTCTCCCCAGCGGCATTGCCCTCTCCCCAGCGGCATTGCCCTCTCCCCAGCAGCATGGCGCTCTCCCCAGCAGCATGGCCCTCTCCCCAGCAGCATGGCCCTCTCCCCAGCAGCATGGCGCTCTCCCCAGCAGCATGGCCCTCTCCCCAGCAGCCTGGCCCTCTCCCCAGCAGCCTGGCCCTCTCCCCAGCAGCCTGGCCCTCTCCCCAGCAGCCTGGCCCTCTCCCCAGCAGCATGGCGCTCTCCCCAGCAGCATGGCGCTCTCCCCAGCAGCATGGGGCTCTCCCCAGCAGCATGGCGCTCTCCCCAGCAGCATGGCCCTCTCCCCAGCAGCATGGCGCTCTCCCCAGCAGCATGGCCCTCTCCCCAGCAGCATGGCGCTCTCCCCAGCAGCATGGCCCTCTCCCCAGCAGCATGGCCCTCTCCCCAGCAGCATGGCCCTCTCCCCAGCAGCATGGCCCTCTCCCCAGCAGCATGGCCCTCTCCCCAGCAGCATGGCGCTCTCCCCAGCAGCATGGCCCTCTCCCCAGCAGCATGGCCCTCTCCCCAGCAGCATGGCGCTCTCCCCAGCAGCATGGCGCTCTCCCCAGCAGCATGGCGCTCTCCCCAGCAGCATGGCGCTCTCCCCAGCAGCTTGGCGCTCTCCCCAGCAGCTTGGCGCTCTCCCCAGCAGCTTGGCGCTCTCCCCAGCAGCTTGGCGCTCTCCCCAGCAGCATGGCGCTCTCCCCAGCGGCATGGCGCTCTCCCCAGCGGCATGGCCCTCTCCCCCAGCGGCATGGCCCTCTCCCCAGCGGCATTGCCCTCTCCCCAGCGGCATGGCGCTCTCCCCAGCAGCTTGGCGCTCTCCCCAGCCCCCAGCAGCATGGCGCTCTCCCCAGCGGCATGGCGCTCTCCCCAGCGGCATGGCGCTCTCCCCAGCGGCATGGCCCTCTCCCCAGCGGCATGGCCCTCTCCCCAGCGGCATTGCCCTCTCCCCAGCGGCATTGCCCTCTCCCCAGCGGCATTGCCCTCTCCCCAGCGGCATTGCCCTCTCCCCAGCGGCATTGCCCTCTCCCCAGCGGCATTGCCCTCTCCCCAGCGGCATTGCCCTCTCCCCAGCAGCATGGCCCTCTCCCCAGCAGCATGGCCCTCTCCCCAGCAGCATGGCCCTCTCCCAGCAGCATGGCTCTCTCCCCAGCAGCATGGCTCTCTCCCCAGCGGCATGGCCCTCTCCCCAGCAGCATGGCCCTCTCCCCAGCAGCATGGCGCTCTCCCCAGCAGCATGGCGCTCTCCCCAGCAGCATGGCGCTCTCCCCAGCAGCATGGCGCTCTCCCCAGCAGCATGGCGCTCTCCCCAGCAGCATGGCGCTCTCCCCAGCGGCATTGCCCTCTCCCCAGCGGCATTGCCCTCTCCCCAGCGGCATTGCCCTCTCCCCAGCGGCATTGCCCTCTCCCCAGCAGCATGGCGCTCTCCCCAGCAGCATGGCGCTCTCCCCAGCAGCATGGCCCTCTCCCCAGCAGCATGGCCCTCTCCCCAGCAGCATGGCGCTCTCCCCAGCAGCATGGCCCTCTCCCCAGCAGCCTGGCCCTCTCCCCAGCAGCCTGGCCCTCTCCCCAGCAGCCTGGCCCTCTCCCCAGCAGCCTGGCCCTCTCCCCAGCAGCCTGGCCCTCTCCCCAGCAGCATGGGGCTCTCCCCAGCAGCATGGGGCTCTCCCCAGCAGCATGGGGCTCTCCCCAGCAGCATGGCGCTCTCCCCAGCAGCATGGCCCTCTCCCCAGCAGCATGGCCCTCTCCCCAGCAGCATGGCGCTCTCCCCAGCAGCATGGCCCTCTCCCCAGCAGCATGGCCCTCTCCCCAGCAGCATGGTGCTCTCTCGGTATCCACTCCCTGACACTGTCCTGGTGTTGACCCAGACTCCCCGACAGCACAGCACCCTCCTCATTGCCAATCTATCTCGTGGCACGGTGCCCCCTCACTGGTGAGCTCAAAACAGGACGCTGCCCCCTTGCCGGCAACCCCCAGCGATGATCCAGGTACTCCCTCACCCTCCACCCCTGCTGACCTCGACTCCACCCCCCCCCCCCCCCCCCGCGGCACAACGCCCCCTCCCTGCCGAGTCCCGGCAACGTGGCTACCCCTCGCTAACGAGCCGCCGGCAGCACAGCGCCCCACCTCCCCTCGCCAACGCAGTGCCCCCTCGCTGATGGGCTCCCGGGGGCACAATGGTCTCTTTCGATTTTCTGTGACAATATTGTATTTACGTCTCCTAATTCTGCACACTCTGAGCAGCAGCACCATCTTCTCTCCACGTCCCCTATCAAAACACTCTCAACATTTTGAAGACCTTTATCAGGCCACTCCCACTCTGCTGTCGAGATAAACCTGTTCAATCGTTCTTGTAAGTTGTGATTTGCCAATACTGCTGTAACACTCCTAAATCATTGAGCATTGTCTCCACATTCTTTGTATTATATTGATGGGGAGTAGCTACCTTCTGTTGCTGGAGCCTGGCCTGTCCCGACAGTTTGGGCTTTGACAGTGGGTAAGGCTGGCAGACCAGTGGGCAGCGGAAGGCATGAGGTCCCATCGGCCGGTGTTTTCCCCTTGGCATGTACCCCCTGTGTCGAGTAAACAAACAGTTAGCTTTGACCACATATACAATCCGGAGAATCATCAAATATTGCGTGAAGTAGGATATTGAACAAACTCCCTGGTCTTTGGTATCCTTACACTGCTTATAACATCTCGATTTCACTTTCAGAATCTCCCCCCCCCATTATAGAACAGTACAGGAGGCCATTCAGCCCATCAGCTCCTTGAAGGAACTGTGCAAGTTAGTCACACTTCCCTCCCTTTCTTCGTATCCCCTGTAAACCTTTCCTGTAACAATATTTACCCAATTCTCCGTCGATAGTTCCTATTGAATCTGCTTCTTCTGCAGCATTTTCCAAACCACAATAACTCGCTGCTTAAAGAACAATCAGCACGTCAATTAATCACCTTCTTTCGGTGTCTGCTTACTGACCCTCTCACTACTGAAGATCATTCCTCCTTATTTACTCTGCAGAAACCACTCGTCATTCTGAATATCTCCACTAAATCTGCCTTTGATCTTCTCTGCTTTAAGGGGACCGGCCTCAGCTTCTCCAGTCTCTCCACACATCTGAAGCCCCTCATCCCTGGTCCCATCCTCGTAAATCCCCTCTGGACCCTGCTCCAAGGCCTTGACGTCCTTTTCATAGAATTTACAGCGCAGAAGGAGGCCATTCGGCCCATCGAGTCTGCACCGGCTCCTGGAAAGAGGACCCTACCCAAGCCCACACCGCCACCCTATCCCCATAACCCAGTAACCCCACCCAACACTAAGGGCAATTTTGGACACTAAGGGCCAATCATGGCCAATCCACCTAAACTGCACATCTTTGGACTGTGGGAGGAAACCGGAGCACCCGGAGGAAACCCACGCAGACACGGGGAGAACGTGCAGACTCCGCACAGGCAGTGACCCAAGCCGGAATCCTCCCTGAGGTGTGGTGGCCAGAAATGCACAAAACATTCCACCTGAGGCATAACCCACAATTTATAGAGGTTCTGCATACCTTCCTTACTTTTGTACTCTAGTTATTTCTAAAGCCGGATTAAATGGGGGGGTGGGGGCGCAGGGGGAGAGTGTGCATGGGCTATGGGATGAGGTTAAATGGGTGGGTCAACTCCAGCATGGGCTGAGGTGTGGGGGGGGGGGGGGGGGGGGGGTTTACAGAATCGGGTGGACTAACTGTCTTTGGCAATAAACGTAAAGGAAATATCCCAAGTATTAACCAGCTGTAATCAGGAATGGCAGCAGCCACTCAGCACCCATTTTGTAAACTAACCCCCAAAGTAATGGATCCACGGCTGTGATGTCAGCACCAGGGTAACCAATGGCAACAGCAGATTTCAATCATCCATTTATAAACTGATTGACCAAGAAAGAGGATTAGGGGATGGGAAGAATCCAGGAACCAATTAACGAGGCCATCAATGACTGCTTCTCAATTCAGCATCAGAGGAGACAATAGTCTCTTAATTGTATTGAGTGGTTTCCCAATGAATCACAGCCAATGGGTCACTTGGGAGCTTTCTCCAGGCTGCGGGATCCACTCTCACTGTTAACTTTTCTTTTCCAACTCTCGCTGCTGCAGGATGTACGTCAATATGGAATTGGGGAGGTAGGTGGAAGGATATGAGAACAGAGCGAGTCAATGTGACTGGGCTAGTTGAGGGTGAACGCTAACTAATTGTTCCCAATGCCGGTTTACATGTTGTAACTTCAAAGTGTATGAAGATGGGGAGTACTTTGCTGACACATCACAAACAGACAATGTGAGTCAGTACCAAGATTCAGGATAACTGGACATTGGGTCCACACTGGTGGTTGATTCAGACCTCAGAACTGTTAAATGGGTCACTTTCAAAAGGATCCTGAGGAACCAACAATTAGATCCTCCTTCACCTCCAAACATCCTAAAGCACCTCACAGCAATTAAGTGCTTTCAAAGTGTAATTTTTTCCAAATATTTATTGAGTAAAAATGATCAAACACCCAAAACGTGACTATAATTCTGGGCTCTGCTTCCCCTATCTGTGTAAATTAAGGTTTCGGGGGGGGGGAGGGGGTTACAGGGGGGGGGGGGAGGGGGTTACAGGGGGGGGGA